>NW_026901733.1:2510000-2597500 GCF_033783945.1 Neopsephotus bourkii | reverse complement strand
CTTGGTCAAGTTTGGGGTTTTTTTATAGTTGTGTTATCTATAATAGTATCATCATGGCATCACTGAACTCCAGAACATGTTTCTCCAGCATTTGTTTCCATCTTGGGTTGGTGAAACTTAAATAACCCTGACCAACATTTTTACTTAATAGGCTACAAAACTGCTTTGGCTGCAAAAAAACAGTGCTGATGGCATCATAATTTGATGGAAGTATCATGAAGTGAGTGATTTAAAACTAGAAGCTGAGCTTCTACCATCAGTCATACAGCTTTTGCCACAGCATTTCTGCTTTCACTTCCAAAGTCTACAAAATACTTCTCATAATTCCTCAGAATATATGGAAAATATTTCATTGCAGCACAGTCAAGAGATTATGTTTCAATTTCCTTTACAATGTACTAAGTGTATATTTGTGTTGTATTTTATAGACTGATCAAAGCTAAGAGTCATGATACCACCCGGGACATGGAACATTTTACATCCATAAATGCCACAAAGTACGTCATTGTACAAATTCAAAGTAGTGTAACATATTCTGCGTAACTGCTTGGACAGGTTTCTTGCTTCCAATCCTGTGCAGGTATAATATGTTTAGAGATATACTGCTATCCTAATCCTTACGCTCTTAGCCTGCATGGTTGACTTGCACAGTGAAAGAAGCAAGCTGGGACGTATGGCTGGAACAAGATACTTTCAGCTAACTGCAACAGAGGAGGGATCAGTTTGTGGCTTACTACTTTTTGGCTGACAGCATGCAGCTAAGAACTGTGTTTTCCTTGGAAACACACTGTTGTGAAAAAAACCTGCAGCTTCCAGCAGCTACCCATACCGTCTTCCACAGATTCATGGACAATGTTAGCATACACTTGCTAATGAAACTAATAATCTAGGCCCTAGACAGTACTTGGATGTTTATGAATACAATGAGATCATCATTTATACCTGTTGCAATGCTTAAAATTAGACGAAGGTTATCACTGTGGGCAGTGTGCATCCCATTAAGCACTCCCTCTAACTTCTATCCATAGCAGCTATGCCTTCCCAACAGGAAGGTTGTTGCTGACTGCAGAAATTTGCAAAACATCTCACATAGCCGACAACTAAAATAAACTTATTTCAGATTGCACCTCCTTCTGAACTAAACTATAAGATTGCCAGGAATTGATAGGAAGAACAAATAATGAGTAGTAGTAAAAGAGCTTCATTTTTTACAGTCCTTCAGCTTTTATTTTTCTTTCTGATAAGATGCTGAATTAATCACTTGTCTTTGTGAAAACAGTCTTCAAAAGTATAAATGGCTGCCTACTCTTTTCATTTCTTTGTAGCAAAGACATACGACGTGTGTACAGACAACAAGCCAAGAGAAAAGCTAGCTGTGAATTTTCAGCGCATCCCCTACCTCTATTACCTGAGGAAACTCAGGTAACACCTAATGCCTTCCTCGTGTTCCTTGGGTTAACCGTTGACAGAAAAGAGCACTCAGGCAGGAAGAAACTGAGGAGCGTGTACCTACACCCACATTCTGAAACAGTACATCATCAGCCAAGAACTGAACTCACTGCTTTCAAAGGTCAAGCAAGCCTCTAAAATGCTGAGAGCTTAACATAGATCTTGGGTAAAATTTTAGCTCCTAACCAATGCTAAAATGTTGAGTCCTTTGCACTCCCCTCCTCTCATCACAAGCTTCTGACTGGTGAATACTTCAAGGAAAAGGAACATTTCATTCCTTAGGGCTTTTCCAAAAAGCAGGAAACAATCAATTAAGTTTTTCATTCCTATCCAGTTAAACTAGTAATGTTAAGCTTCAGTTGAAAACCTCACAATTATTTGCAAGAAGCAGCAAAAGGTGATGACAAAGCCTGAAGGCAAGACTCAGCACATTACCCCCTGGTAGTTCCAGGTAGCCTCTCCTCTGTGTATTTCTATGTACTACTAACATCTCTAACTGGAAAGCTTCCTGTGAGACAGAACTCATACCTTCAACACAGGAGTAAGTTATTACAAGATGACTGCATACATACACATGCATAACACATCACTGAATTTTGCCACTTGTTCTTCCAAAATCAGCTGTAATTTCAACTGGAGCTTTTTACTTTGCAGGTACAAGGTAGTATTATCCAAAACAGGCATAACAAACAGTTACTATCAGAAATTTCTCTCCAAGAAAACTGTTTCAAAAAAAGGATTAACAGTTCACTTAAACAGAAGAGCATCAGACTGATGGACTTGATTAAGTTGTACGTTCAAAATGGAAATAGGACAGTGCAATCAAAATGGATTTTCTAGAGAGTACGCAGAACATCAAACCCCCATTCATTTTTCCTGGCTATTTTTCTTTCTGATCTCAACAATGCCTTCCAATGACATACCATGGAGTCTTGTATATTTTATGATATTTATACCACACATTAGTAGCATTTGATATTCCAAAATTCACGTGGGCGTATGCAAGCACATTAAAAAACAGATACCTTAGAAATTCCTTTACTTCAAAGCAGTTGAGTAAAAAAATACACACATTTTAGCAGTATGCTATCTTCCAACATTGTTTAAAAGAGCATCTCAAATATATTTAAGCTGCTGTTACACAGTAATAGGTATTTACTTATAGATGTTGCTCTCGAGTTGAAATTGATACATAGCTTTTCCAATCAATTAAGATCATTTGAAAATCATGTTCTTCATATGATGCTACCAGCACTGTAACACTGATCCCATTTTTAAAATACATGATACAAAATGAAGAACCTTACAAAATCTTAAACATATGATTAATTATTTTAACAGAAAATGTTTTGTAATGCTGATTCCAGTTCAGGAAGTGTTTGCGTTCCAAGTAATTTTATATATATGAATGATCCTATTTGACTCAATGGGATTACTCATACGCAAAAAGTTATTTCAGAAGCAACTCATTATTTAAAATTCATAAGGAAGGTGAGGTAATTAAACAAGTGGTAAGCTTATATGAAAAATAGTTATAACAGATGTATCAGATAAGAAAATATCTCTAAAGGATACTTAGAAAGTTTTCATATGAAAAATACATTTAAATCCAGAGTTGTGCTCAACAGTGGTAAAAAACAGTCTTGCTTATGAGTGATTTTATTTTTATTTTCTTGCTAGTACTTTTACGTGTGTGTATCTTATACTCAATAGTGAAAGGTCTCTGTTTTGTGTTTTACCACAATCTACACCTATGTAACATAATGATGTAACAGAAATTAGAACCCGGAACCATTAACACTACTGATGCATTCACCTTGTCCTCAACCACATTGTCTCCTAGATACAATAAAGGTGTAGCCAAGATTTATCCTGCCAATAAGATATAGTTATAGGTCCCATGAAGATTACTGACACTGAAGTACCAAATATGTACTGGCCTTGGACTTAACAGATAACATGCCAGTTTTGAGACACATTCAAGTTGACAATAAATCAGTATCACAGTTCCAATAACAGGAAAAAATACCTTAGAGGAATTTCTGTGTTAAAACATTCCACTTCTGAGTTAGCCATTAAATGGTAATGATCATAATGGACTAGGTAGGCTTTTTGTGGCTGAAACGTGCAGACATTTCACTACAAGGCTGTTTTTTAACTTTGCTGATCTGTAAGTTACACTTTTTACAGTATTTTCCCCTTAAAAACAATTTTGCCTTAAAAAAACATAAAGTTAAAACTCAAACCAAAAGATGTTTCAGTAGCAATCTTATTATGAATTATACTTGTTTCCTGTATCTGCAAATGCAAACATTTCCACAGCCTCTGTAACACCTCCCTTTTCTGCATAGAAAAATGCAATAGTTACGGGTATTACAAAACTAGAGAACAAGGTGCACTACTTCAGTACTGCATACTAAATTGTAAATGCATTTTTCCTCTCCCTTTCAGAACTATCTCAATGTTTATCAGCAGAAATTCCTTTCTGAGAAGTTTGTTAAAAGGGACCAATCTCAGGGTGTATGGGTTATAACTATTTTTTTCAAGCACCCTTTTGAACTTCTTTCAATTTTCTGTTTTTGATGATAGTCATGCTGACAACTTTTTTTGGTTCATCAAATTCTGTAGTACAATTACATGAATTTACTTTTAATAAATTACCATCTTTGCATATATCAGTCAAACCATGAAGACTAAACACTTGCAAATAAAATGCATTATTAATTTAATTGTCACAGCCTATTTAGCTAGCTTCTATTAGTATTTGCTATAATATGCACTGTATCAGAGGGCAGAATCAAATTCAAAACATAAAGAATAAACTGACTATATTGTCCTGAGAAATTAAGAAATAGCAAGCTTGCAAAATTATAAACAAGGCATTAATGTTTTAAGCAGGTAAGAAAACTTTCTAATTTAATTTATAATATGTTTATACCCAAAGTGATGGTTTAACATACTGAAGAAGGATTTATTTGGCTTCTAAAGCCATTAAAAGGCATCAAATTCTCTGATAATAGGAAGAGAAAAGTGGAAAGGAAAGCAACAGTGTTTATGTATTTTCTGCACTAGACCATGTGGCTTAAACATCAACCATTACCAGCAACAGACTGCTATTAGAAAATTACATTGTTGTAGCTCTGCCACTAGCATTTGACACTGCACTATGTTAAGCTGAAGTGCCATCTGAAAAGGTATTGTAGGTAAGAAATATTCAAAAGATGGATGAAGAAATTTCAGAAGAGAGTATGAAGTCTCTCCAATATTACTTGTTTATGATGGCTTTGGGGTAAAGCTGTAACAGCCTGTGCTAGCAGACAGGGCTTAGCTGGGTTCTCTGCTCCTCAGGCATTCAGGGCTACAAGGACTGTGAAGCTGTCACCTCAGAAAGGAACCCCTCTCCTAGTCCTCTTCAGACCACACTAGCAAGCCAGTCACAAAGCCTTTGAGGAACATGGAAAGAAATGGGGAAAATGGAAACGGCCAGAAGGCTTTCTTGAAGAAACACACAAACAAAAGCAAGCAACAACTGGTTTAGTTTATAGCATCCTGCTTGCTTAGGAATTCATTTCAAGATGATGAGCGCTAAAAATATGCCTCTCAGGCTAAGATACTATACTTGGAAATCTATTGTATGTATCCTTTATTGAGCACATATTCACTAGGGTAATGCAAGTTATCTCTATGTTGTATCGATGATGATAATACAGTAAGTACCCCCTTGTAAAAGAACATATTGGTATTGAATGTTTCCAGTCACAAAACAAGCCACCAGAGTAAAACATTTTTTGCAATTGTTGTGCTATGAAAAAGATAACCACCATAAACAGTAATATGATATCTGCTTTGATGAAACTGTAATTGTTCTTTCAATGCATCAGTCTATATTTTAGATGAAATAGACTATCTCAAAACTCTCCAAAATTGTGTTAGCAAAATTCTGGTTAAGAACTTTGTAGAGGAAAACTCATTAAAAATATAATCACCACCTAAATAGATGCTTAGTCAAACTAAAGGTGTATATGTTGTGTTAATTTAAAACTCTACTCTTAGGTCACCCAGTGATTTAAGTGTGACAGCCTTGTGAGGAAAGGGTCTAATCAACTACAGTTTCCAGAACATGACCCAGAAAGAGTTTTGCAGTGTTCTCCTACAACTCTTAGCTATAATTTACTTCCCTCTCCTTACATATCAAAACTGAGAATACTCTTTATTTATGAAAACCTACACACACACACAAAAAAAAAATGAAAAAAGTTACAAGGCAGTAATACTTGAAAATATATCAAGTACCCAACAATGCACCCTGCAGGTAGGATAACTCCATCTACCCAGGCTGAAAACGAGTATGCAATATTTTGACTATCCAAAAAACATCAAGTTTGTAGTTACCCCAAAACTTCAATGAAATAGCAATACCAATGCCACAATGTACCTAAAACCTGAGGCAAGATCTGTTAACCTGCAAAGAGAGTGCCATCTAGTTTGTAAACACAGTTACATTTTAAACCACAGAAAAAAATAACGTGCTCACAAAAAAAAGTTTGACAATAAGTAACTGTAAACAGATTGAAAAAAATAAAATAAATTACTTTTAAAATTAGTCAAAACACCAGATCTTTGTGCCTGGCCAAGAGCAGGAAGAGAGGAAATTTTGATTCCTCTGCGGGTTTAACCTCAGTGATCAACATAAATCTCAGAAAGTCATCTTATAAATGACTATGAGCATCAAGAACAGCAAGGAAAAAAACAAACAAACAAAAAAGTAGCAATATTTGATTTTGTACTTGGAGGGACAGTTACAACTACGGAATTTTTGAGAAAATAGTATCACCTGTCAAAAAACTGCCCCAAGGGGTACAAATCCTACACCTTTTGTATGGCTTTCTGCAGCAGTTTTTCTATTGACACCCAGAGACACATCATGCACCATGCTGAAGAGCACTTAGGGCATGTTAGATCCCTCTGTAGTTAGGGTTGAGTTAAAAGCCCAGATGACTTCATTCTGGGCAAGCTAAATACAGCATATAAAGTCTTCACATATTGTACAATATAAAATGAGAAAGAACTTTAAAGTAGCTTACCTTTCTTTGGGTGTGCCAACTCCATGCTTGCCCAGTAAATGAGTGTTCAAATGCTTCTTCATCACAAATGCCACCCTACCAAACAGAAAACCCAGGAAGATTACTTTTTTTATTAACACTTTTAAATTGAGCATGCACTTGAGCATATTTTATGAACCCTGCTAGGTTATGACTTAAATCTGGAACTCCAAATTTTCAATGTTTTCTTCAGACTGCAGTCACTTGGCTAATTGTCTCACAAACAAGTAACCACAACCATACACTGCTGGTCAAAGAATGGAAAACCTGTTTCTGCTTCCCTTTGCAAATTAGAACATCTCAGACAATATACTGATAATATAGCCTATTTTACCTAAATAACATTTCCTCATGTTATAAACTAATACAGTATTAGTTACACTTTTAATTTATGTAACCCTAATAGGCCCATCATGCAACCCTTCTTCGTGCAAGTAGTTCCATTGTTTTTAATGAGAAACACAAAAATACAGCAAGATTAGATGCTTTAATCACTGCTTATGTCTGGTCAAACTTCACTGTATTAATTATTTAAAGAGATATACATGGAAACAAGTTAATAGCCTTAGTTATTTTATAGCCTTGTGAAAAAAAGGATAGAAAAGATGAAGCACATGTTCATGAATACGCTTTGAAGAAGCAGATTGTTCAAACTGGCAAGACATTGTTCAAAGCATCAACAGCAGCAACAAATCGTATACTACCTGGCATTATATATCTACCAAACAAAATACAGCTAATTTACTTTATTTTGGCGACATACATAATGAAACTGATAGGAGCATGTCAAGTACCACTCTTCTGCTGATAAGACCGTAACATCAATTTAATTATGTCATGTGACTGCTTCAAACAATTTAGATATCAGACCGAAGCTTCAAACTAAATTGGTTCTCTCGATAAGCAAAATTTTTACTGCTGCAACTTTCAGTGTGAAAAGGGCTTGCAAACATTTTTGTTAATTATGTATTACAGCTGTCCTTCATAAAGTTAATTACTAATAGCTGAAAGGCAATAGACTGTATTTGCATATGTACATGAAAGGCATGACATATGCAAAAATATGATTTTAATTAGCATTCCATGATATGAAGGGCTACAAATCAAACTGGCATGTTATAAGATTTTTAACATTAAACGCTGAATTCATCTGGACGTGTTTGCAGTAACGGACAATGGAAGGACTGTAAAACACTAGCACTATGGGGTATAAGAGCCACAAAGAGACATTTACAAAAATGTTAATGTAGCTTCTCCATGTCTGATCTACTTTGGATACTTTCACATTATTAAAGAGAATCTCTTTTGTACATCCCTTAAGGTGTAGTGTAAGATTATAAATTCTGTCTTATTTAAATGATAGCAATTTCCTTATTTCTTATAAAAAGACATTAAAAAATATCTTACATACTTTTTCCTACAAAATTTATAACTATGGCATCATAATGATTACAACTGTGAATAATCTGTAACACCGTTACCATCACTACTACGCAAGTGTCATCAGAATTACTGTACATAGGGAAAAAAATTGTAACACAATAAGGTGTTCCAGTAACAGCACGAGGCAGCCAAAACGTACTGACCTTGCTTTTCAGCAGAAATACTAACCATTTCCACACAGCCATGAAAGGTACCAAAGAGATTTTAAGTTAGTAATATTTGTATTTCCTGTTACAAATCTCCATCCTCCCCCTTCTCTAAAAGAAAAATAAATCCGAAGATACTACTGCGAAAGGGCCACGTGCAATCAAAGTTGTAAAGGCATGCTTTGCTATTTGCATGGAATATAAAGATCTCAACAAGCTACACAGTATTTCTAGGGAAGTTTGTTTTTTCTTCTTCTGAGCCCATGTACTTGAAGCTTCCAAACAAAAGCTGAACACTTCTTACGCTGCACATCTGCCCTGGGGTACAGATAGTCACACCTTTCTGCAAAGTCAAAGACAAAGGCCTTGTTAATAATGTGAAACACTTAATCTCATATTAACTGCCTCCTCTCTCTGTTGTATCTAGGTTCTGCATAACCATTTTTCTGGTCTTACACAGCATAAATAAAACGAAGACTGAATCACTAAGAGTCTCGGCATGTGCTAACATTTTAAGCTTTTAATGAAAGGTTTGAAGATCAGACTTGAGGAGTGCAGAATGCCCAAGTGCAAGCCTGAAGTGCACAAAATAGCTCAGGAACAGCCCTCCACCTTTACAGAATCAGGCCTTAAAAATAAAAGTGAAGTTGCTATTTTCACAAGAAAATGACAAGCTAAAAAATATTACCAACAAACAGAGACAGCCCTTATTTAAACAAAAGATTTTTTCTCTCTTAGAATTAAGGCAAAATCTAAACATGTTGGTTTGGATGCAGTTTGATAACAAAAAAAATTGTGTGGGAACTATTTGTTGATGTTTACTAAATACTGCAGGTGATTTTAAGAGAGGTGGTAGCAGTGTTTGCTGGCTTTACAAAACAAAATGTGTTTTCAGTACATTCAGTAACTGAGTTTCTAAGCAATTACTGGTTTACTAGTCAAAAAATATTGGTTTTATCACTGCTACTTATCTCTGCTGAGGTAAATTAGTTATTCCAAAGATACTGCCAGAATTGAATAGACAGATATGACTTAGCCTTGGTCTTTTCAACTGAATCTTAAGGGAAGTCTGTCTGGCACCAGTAAGCACTCAAGCAGTGAATGCTTTCAAGATACGGTGCTCTAATACATCTTCAAATCAAAGGCTATCTTTTCATGAGCTGCTATAAGCAGCAATTCAGGCTTTGTTGAATTTCTCATTTCTTATTTTTTTAATACTAGTGGAAACAGAAACATTCAAATGTAATTAACTGGTTTCAGAAACACATCAGAAGGGAGCAGGAAAAATCTGTAATTGCCATACTCCACTGTTTCCAATACACGCAAACCAGGCCAGGCTTGAGGCCTGGAGCCAGTTTTATGAACTCTGATCTGGACATACTCATCCCCAACCCACAAGAAGACAAGCAGTCACGGCCCAGCTGCCCTCCTGAGGGGCAGGACTCAAACGGCAGAAATGTCTAGCCTGTACTTCTAAGTCGTGGTCACGGGCAGTTCCCCCCACTTGTTAGGAAGACAGCTCCTAGAAGCCTCCTTTTACAGTGAAAGAAGGTGAGTAAGTAGGATTTCATTTGCTTGCAGTGGCATTGTGTTGGTTTAACTTTTTTAGTGATTTTCCATTACTCTGGACCCAAACTAGCGCTACCCTCCATCTTATACAGTCTATGTTCAAATTTCAGGATAAACTAAAGACAAGATGAAAAATGACACCGAGCTTTAGAATAGCATCCACACCATCTATGGACCCTTTTTTGCACACAAACTATAAACAAAAATGGCTTTTAATCATAAATATATGAGCACCTTTCCTAAAATAAGTTTTCCGAATATTCTGGTTTTAGTTTAGAAAAGTTGCGGCTTTGTAGGAACGTGTCCACTCGTATTCCATGGCAGTCTTCAAACAGTACTTGGACTCATTCTGAGAATGTCTGTAACTGATTTAGGAGACTCTGCAGACTTGTCTTCAGCTATAAGAAAACATTTTAATGTACAAAAGAAATAAAAGGGCTTCTAATTCTGGGAATAAAGAAACATATTGGACCATCTTTATTTCCACTTTTTAGTCTAGTGTAATACAAGTTCTTCAGCATGTACAATGTTTATCATCACAGTACCCCAAGGAATATGAATAATCTGTCATGTAGTGTCTGTTCTCTCATTTTCTCTGCAGGGAGAAATTGTGCACTGTGAAGTATCTTGTTTTGAGAGGGCAAAAGATTTGAAGTTTTATTATGCTTTGAATCTATAATAGCTCTTCCTTTTTAATATGTACATTGCTGTTTGTTAGTAGAAAGCCAAGTTAAAAAAACAAAACAAAACACAAACCACCACACACACAAACCAAAACAAGAATTCTGGACCATAAAGTCATAAAAGCTGTTAGTTCCTGAGTGTTTACCAAGTGCTCAGCCCTGGCCTAGTTCCAAGGAAGGAGCTACATCTTACCTGTACCACAAAGTCACTTGAAGCCACGTCAACAGAGCAGTCATCTTGTAACTGCACATAACTGCTGAGAAGGACCAGCATGAGAATTTATTTTTGTGGGACTCTACAAACAAGGTATCCAGCAGTTGAAGAGCAATTTTAAATCACTTCTCAGTAGATACATTGCTCTCTGCAACTGCTCTTGGAGGATTTATCTTACAGACAACAATGTTCAATGACAGCAGAAAAGTCCAGGAGAATAACAATGAATATCTACCCTTTATTCATATTCTCAATATCCTTTACATCTCCTTTAAACTGTCTAGAAGCTCTTTATACATGAATTTAACTCTGAGAAATACAGGTAAGCTACTGCATGACATGCAGGCCCAAGTGTGCAGGATGTTTGAAAAGCTTCTTAAAAGCCTTTTTTTTTTTTTTAACAAAACAAAACAAAAACAAACACACAAAATAAAAAAAGCAGAATAGGATGTTATCATTTTTAAATTATTATTTATTTCTCAGGGGTCTCAGGCACTCAGAGAGGATAGAATGGTTTACCATGTCGAATAAATCACCCAGGATATCTGACAGCTTCAAGGAATAATAACAAAAAGGATCTCAAACTTTTACACACCAGAACTGTCTGCATCAGTTTTTCTTTTCCATTATCTGTGTTTGAATTTTGTCCTTGTATCTTCACTTGAGACAAGAAACCAGAAAATCAAGGCAAGCTGCATGGGCTATGCTAAGAAGGTCAGACATTTGGGCAAGTGAATAACATAGACTTGATGGATGTTATTACCTGAATGAAGTGCTCTTGCTTTTTGCCACATCTTGGAATACACTGCAAACCCTAATTGTTTGTAGTTGAATGAGTGGTTCACATGGCCATGCCAACAGGGGTATCAATTACTAAGAGAAAGAAATAGTGCAGCTTGTCAAGGAATCATGACCACATGTATTTCAGAATATTCAATAAAGCTTGTATATGTAATTACAGATTCTTTTTTAATTTGTACATGTTCTACACATAAAAGTGGAACTTCACAGGTTCAAATCAGCAGTCAAATAGTACAGAAACAGTCTATATCAATCTCATCTCTCTGTCAGGATTTAGTATTCAGCAGGTCAGCTTCAAGAACAAGAGTGCATAGGAAAACGCAGAGGTGCCCAGAAAGCAATGTTTTTCTATGAACAAGTAATTTTTATTATTTTTTTTTCCCCATGCATCAAAACTCTAAATTCCTGAGAATTTCTTCAAGTCCATCATTCGTGGATGTTTGCTGATGCTGAAGGGTCCAGACTGGGGTGCTGATAACTCTCCTGCATGACTGCGCGCAAGGGACTCAATTTAAAAGAAAGTATCTGGCAGGCCAGAGTCTGGTGTGGAAGATATCCAGTAGTCTGAAAGGCTTCATGCCCTTTGTGACAAGATGTCAGGTTCAAGGAAATATCTGGCAGGGCGAAGTCTAGTGTGGAAAACATCCAAATATCTGAAAAACTTCATGCCTTCTGTGACAGGACGTCAAGTCCTAGAACCCTGCATGGGAAAGCTGCTGTTTTCTGCTGACTCATTTGGCAGCCAAACGAAGCAGGTCATATTACTTCCAGATAACCATTATTGTTGTTGTTCTTAAGTTAAATAAAAATAAAACCAAAAACCATTTCAGAAGGTTAACAAGTCGTGTAAACACTCAGTCTGCGATTCTGAAGAGTACTGTGATGCGCTCACACTGCCTTATACTCCCTGCTGACCCCATGTGTTAAAGAAGGATATGGCTATTTTATGCTCACCCTCACTAACACTCATAATTAAATTGGAAAGTAAAATGCATACATTTGGCAAACGTAGCTCCTTCCTCCTCATCTCTCAAGTGGGAGCAACTTGGCAGACTGGAAAATGCAAACTTTTCCTCTTGAAAAGAGAAAGAGGTAAATGAGGACGACTTCACCACCGCTAACAAGACATGAACCAGAGTACTATGGCAAGAATACCATGGTAATCCATGCAACCTAAAGACTAACATAAGTTTCAAATTTCTGAGAACGATTAGCCCTTCTGCCTTAAGTCTGAAGGATTTTTTGTAGGTTTTTTTTATTTGCTTCTTTAGGTTTGTTGCTGTTGTTTTTACCTTTTTCCATGCACCAATCAGGTATGTTTCATATTTATTGATTAAATCTTCAGCTTTTCCATGGAGATGTTTCGTTGCTGAAGTTCAAAACCCAAGATTTTCAAAAATCTTTTTTTTTTTTGGTCAATATGAAACCATCAGTGCAACAGACTACAACCTTCTCTTCTAAAAATACCTCGTCTCATTTTTATGTTACTTGTAATGAGCTAGCAATGAAGCTAAGCTTCCCAACAGAAAAAAAAATGAAGGAAGAAGACAACTTATATGAGTGAAACACCTGTACACAGCTTGCACCTAAGGAAGACTTGAATATCACAGCAGCTACTATCCCTGATTTGCTTTGAGCAGGATGATAGACAACAGGACTGTCAATGTGCTGTTCAATGACCTACATCAATCTCAAGAATAATTTACTGCTGTATCAGACAGATCATTATGGATGAGTTGCACACTATCAATCAATCGACTGTGTAGCTCCTGCATATTCCTGCATCTATCAAAACAGGAAAGAGAGACATCCCTCAACATGTTCTTGTTGCTTTCTGCCACCAATCTGTGCTCCTCAAGATGTGAAAGAATTATTAGCCACATGGCCATAAAGTAGTGGCAAAAGGCACAATTATCTCCTCTTACAGATTCTGGTAGAAGAGACCTGAGTACAAAGGAAGAGCAAACTAAATAAAACAGAAAACAGCCTCGTGTTCCACTAAACCTGGGCTTGGAGAGGTCTTCCCATCCAAACTTGCCAAATCTTCTCACTATCCTGTTTTTAAGAGATGTATGTTATAATGTAAACCATCCAGGACAGAAATTTAGTCTTTCATTGCAAGGACGGTGGCAAAAGAGGAATACATAGGGAGCATTTACATTATTTCCTTTCCCATGAGGGAACTCACTTACTTGTTATTGTATGAATCACCTGAAGTTACTTATTTCGCAACTGAAAGTGGAAGGGCTTCCTGCAAATTAGCTATAGGGTCATCTTGAATTTTATTGGTTTGGGGTTTTTTCATGATGATTTTTGTTTATTTGGAGGGGAAGGAGGGGAGCTGTTAGGAGTTTTTGTAAATACAAAAAGTACCCTTCAATAAGAGACAAAGGAATAACTGTGAGCAGACAGCGATAACTGTTATTAACATAAAGGTGAGAGGAAACTTAAGAGTACAACAGGGAACTTTTATATTTGGCAATTCAATAAAAGCTGAAACTGCAAGTAAACAAATGGCTCTCTACTTATTTTGTTTGCTTAATGGGCAGACTGAAAACAGCTAAACAGTGGCAAAGACTTTGAAGGCAGAAGGTGTTCACTCTGTCAGGAAATCACCTTACGAATATATGAGAAAATTAGTACCGCTACAAGAAATGTTTGTTTCAATATTCAGAGGAGTTAATGAATGTTAACTGATAATGGTAGACAGCAGCAGTATGTAATTACATTTCTAAACACATCTTACCAAATCACTTCCAAGCTAAGAGAATCACATGTTCTATTAATTTTCATTGGTTATTGAACATCTGTAACTGTCACCTCTAACAGGTGCTTGGTAATCTAACAGCTGCACAAAGTACTAAAAAAAAAGAAAGAATCACAGTGTGCTTTCTGTAGCACTGCTAGCAACCTCTTAGTCTACCACAGCACAGAACCTCTTTGCCTAAAATCTAGTATGCAACCTTAGGCCCAGTGTCAGGAGTGCCTTCCATCTAAGAGATCACCAGCAACATCCAGAAACACGACACCACCAAAGACAGCTGCCGTGCTAAATGAGGCTGCAGGAATGCTTCAAATGTAAATGAAGATTTACAGCTATAAACACTGTGATACAAAATAGTGCCTATCAAAATTGCCCCCAAGAAATTGCTCAGGTCCTCTCTTTTCTCACAATATGTACATCCAACAGCTCATAACTCTGATCACTCTCTTTTCCATTCCCTCCCTTTCTTCACTGACCTGCCTCCCTACTTGTGATCCAGTCCATTTCCTAGCATTCTCAGGACTTCAGATATAGAATTTGATGCAGTAGGCATCAGTCCCACATATCATCTTCCATCTGGAAAGACATAGCAGGATAAACAGCCCAACATTTGAAGAGGGAAGGTTTTCAAAGCAGATTCAGCCTTTTGGGAATGTCAGGTAAACCACAACTGTAAGTGGCTGGAGTTTTGAAATATCTGACTTTCTGCAGACAGTTTGTACCGAGCTTCCTAGGGATTCCAAAGAGCAAAGTCTATGCATGTTAAAAGTGCAACAGCATGTAAGACAATCTCAAAATAAGGACACTTCAATGAGTTTCTACTTATAAGTAGAATGGCTAGAGCTAAACAAATGTACCTGATTTTAATCTTCTGTTGTTCCCGAAAAAAAAGTCACTTTTGATGTTTGCAGCTTCTTCCTAACTGCTCAGAAACTGCACTGCAGGCTAAGTTACCAGGTTTATGCAGAGCTTCTGCAAGAAAAAGCTATCTTGAGAGTTAAATCCTCAATCTACTCTTGCCTGTCTTTAAAGGAAATCAAAGCAAATCTAAAGATAGTTGGTTGTGGGCTAGAAAACATATAGGGCCTGCAGTAGCAGTGCCACCATATATAACTCAGTCAGTTCAGCAGCTACAGTGCCTGTGGTGTTTTGAAAGTTGCGAGGTACAAAAAAAGGAATGAGATGAATAAATTGGTCACTAGCTGATGACTGAACTGCTCAGAAGTCATACACAATCAGAAGGCATAGACAATTTTTATTGACAATTTACCCGCAATTTGAAAACACTGCTGGTGATAGACGGTGGCTGGAGCTACGACTGCAGTCTGCTTGATCTGTGAGAGTAGTGAGAATCTTGCCCTAGGTCTTTACTTGACATCAAAAAGCAAGTGCTGGCTGATTTGTTTATTCCTAAGACTTAAATTCAGATGTAAAACATACCCTTTTTGCCTTTCATGCAGGCATTCCACAAGACTGTTTGACTTAAGGTAGAAAACAGAATACTTCAGAATATCTGTTTGCCAAAGTAGCTGTAACTGCATAAAAATAGTAAAACTATGACAGCAGGACCTAATCTGCAACCATCAGAAGTAGCTGAGCATAAACAAAAGTTCAGTTTTCAATCTCAACTGGTGTCTCAATTTCTCCAGATACTCTCATCACAGCCATCCCCAACTGTTCCCAAAATCTGAGAGCTGCAGCTCCTCCCACCACTGAAGGAGGTGGCAGCTGGCTGAGGAAAGTACCAGGACTGTTAAAGGAAACCACAATATGAAAACCAGAAAGACACTTATGCACTCTACAGGTGCTACAGATGTACACAACTCTGAATTATGGCATGGAATGTGGAGCGTGCAGATGATATAAAGAGCTGCATGAAAGCATATCCAAATGAGAATTACAGGAGCTAACAGTGGCATTACTCCACTTGTCCCATGAGCAAATGGTAACACCTCTCATCACTTCAGCCACAGACTTAGCAGGATAGTTACTAGTTAGTAAAGCTGCCAAGCATGAAGTCTGGCGTTTCTTGGGTTTGCCTTTGATGTCCAGCAGGACTCACTTCAGACACAAAAATCCATACCCAGGACTGCAGGAGCACTCACCTGAGATATAAGTGCTATTGAAGCAATAAAGACAATAAAAACCCCATTAAATTTCGCAGGATATTTTGCACAAATAATAAAATATAAAAACAATTTAAAAAAAAGGCATTCTTGCAGTCCAGTATGGATGTTGTGTGCACTAGGTATGAAGACTGCTATCAGACTGGGAAAACCAAAGGAACATAGATGAGACAAATCAGTAGAGTCATAAAGATGATATCTGTGACACAACAGAAGATGTTCTCTGGCAAAGAATATTCCAGTCTCAGCCAGCAGCTGAGATTAACTCTGGCCATTTCTGGCCACAAATCAAGCATGAGAGAGATGGGAACTACATAGGTGCCCAACAGAATTAAGGAAAAAACATCTTTGATCTCAAGGGCCTAAATATGTTTACATACACATATTGAGCGTACATACAAACAAATAAGTGAAGGAGAAATCAGTTTTGTTGCAAACAAAAGCTTATGGCATGTTATCTAAAAAGGAAAGGAGACTAGATAAATTACCTGAAAAGTTGCAATAAAACGAATTCAGCTTTTTTTCTGAGCTTGCCAACCAAGTTTCTGAGGTACATTACTAACAGGATGAATTACAGAACTTCAGGTTTTATGTACAGTGTGACAACCTGTTCCTATAAAGAGACATAAACCATGTTTCTTTAAAAGAAAAATTGCTTTCAGTCTCAATGTCTTACTGAAATGAAGCTTTAGTTAAAGGTTTTTCCTTCGCTGATCCTTGCTGTCATTGTAACCACATACCCCCTAAAGTGCTTTCTCAAGTGCTAGCATGAAATGGTGGGATCCCACAGGTTCATTTTCAGTAGGAAGGGCACCTGACAGCAAAGACAACAGAGGTACCAACACAGTGGTACTCCATTTAATTCAGCATTGCATCACATTTTGATTTCATGAATGCATTCCTGTTAAAGCACTGAAATTTAATAAATATGTTCACAACTGAGGCATGTGTACACAAAAACACTTATGTTTCCAAATGACCACCTGAAAACACTGTATTTCTGGGAGGTCACTTGCAGGTCTCTCCTTAGATTTGTAATGCGATGCAAGTGAAATGGCTCTCGCTTTAAAGCAAACACAGCTCTCCCACTGTTTGACCCATGAGATACACAAGCCCCAGAGCTTGCTGCATTCTACACATTTGTAGGGCTAAGGTACCCTGGGACGGTTTTCAGCCAAGAAAGTCCTTAAAGTTTACACAGTTTAAATTACGCTCTGCAAAGATTAAATACGTACAAAATGCTTTCTCTTTTCTTAGAAAAAGAAACAACAGCCCTTTTATTTTTTGTTTGCTTATGTTTCTTTAAAATTCGTCAGATTAGCTGAAGCCCCAAAGCCGTTCCTTATGACATGAAATGTCTGGACCTAGATAGACATGGAGACAGAAATAGCCTGATGAGCACACAACTTTTATATTACTGAATAGTAGGAAATGTCATATGCAACACATAGCCAAATGGATGGACGGAATTGATTTTATAAAGAGTTACAAACAAAATAGTCCAAAATATTAACCCATAAACACATGCCTGGGTGGAAACGTCTTATTATAAAATCACTGTAAAGATCCTCAAACTGTTCAGGGGAGAAAAAAGTCCCATTTTCCACATAACCTGAGAGTGCAAAGTTTTTTGATAATAAGATCCAAGGAACCTGTAAACCCAAGGCTCTAATTTTCTTATGGCGACTGTATAATATTTTGCAAAGTAAAATTGACTGAGATGGAAGCTATTTTGCATGGTACAGTGGCGATGGCTAACAAATGAGAGTTTTGTGGGCTGAATGTTAGTCCCCTGCCTCATCTGCCACCCCTAATGACAGCAGCCACCTGCTGTTTTATTGTCACAGCTGGAGCCGGTTCACACTCCTTGGTGCTGAGCTCTGCCCATGAACGCCAAGCTCTCGCCTCGCCTCATTACTTTGATGAACTTTTTATGGTCAGCACCCATGAAGACCTCATCTAGGACTATACAACCTAGATCGGCTTCAGGGAGTGCTTCCAGCTAGCATGAGGTGATAATACACAGTGACATCACGGCTGCCACTGCCTGTCACTTAGTCAAGTCACTGTACTGTACTCCTGGCTCTACAGGGCCCTCAACAGGTAAAACACCATGAAATTCTCTTATATAATAAAGGTCACTCTTTCTGTTTCACATTGCAATATAGAGATCATAACCTACTTGCAAAATTTAGCTTTTCAAAGATAAATATTAAAATCAAAATGTAACATGCTCTTTAATACATGTAACTACTGACAAGAAATTTCTGCATTCCCTGGATATTAAACCTGCTCCCTTCCTAAAAGAATATCCTGGCATTAAAGAAAGCAACCATGCAAACCATATTAGGGCTTGATGAACACTACAAAATAGGAAAAAAAAGATAATTACATGCATTTTACAAGCGAAGGACTGTTTCAACTTCAAGAACAGAAAGCACAGAAACAAAAATCAAGCCAGACAAATCAAGTTATTACCCAGATGAATCCACAGTGGAAAATGATATATGCTGCTTCTCTCCCCTCACCAAGAACCCCTCCTCCCAATTATTAGATATGATAGTATATCAAATCAAGATAACAATGAAGCAAAGCCTTTTACATCTTTTCACTTAATCAGAGCAGCCTGTTACTATTTTCTCCTAATTTAAAAGAAAACATAATCATCCTTTCCCTTTCAAAATTATTTTGTACTAACAAATACCTCAAACCTCCTGAGCCTGGATACAATTTTAAACTTCATCAGAAATACTTTATTGACACATTTAAAGTGGACTGGTTTATGCTCGATGACTGGAACTTAACCCCAGGTTTACTTTCAGCAGTTGAATAATCTTTTTTTTGAGCTTTACATTTGCCCATATTTACATATATCATTAAGATTAATATATGTGCTCTTAATAATAATTTCATTAACATTCTGAAATCATCAAATAACATTTTGATTTTTGAATGGCTGTAGGCTATTATAAGCCTAAAACCCAGAACATTTTCAGTATTCATTGAGTAGCAATCCAGCTGATCAGTTTTGACAAATTCATGCAATGTTATAAGCCATTAAACTTCATTTAGTTTCATTTAAAAATTCCACCTACAAATAAAAATCAACTGTCTTTTTTCTTCTTTTAAGTCAGTATGATTTCCAATAAACAGCAGCTCTTGGTATACTCTAAAATACACTGTGAGGCTTTTTATTTTCTTGAAATGGTTTAAATAGAGATTTTGAAATCATAATTTTGAGACCACTGACCCAGCATGAAGATTCATCAAAGTTTTCCACTCTTCTAAAAGATGAGCACCTGCCGTACAGCCCTGAAAAGTATTCAACAGAACTGGAGGACACACAGAACCTCATATAACACAGGCCTAAAACGTATGAATAATGCCATAAAATATAAAAGACACCAACCTCTCTACCAAAACCATTTCAACAAGCACTTGTCTTCTGCACAACATGCCTAACAAGAGAACTTCTCGTGAAGCATATTGCTCGCATCCTTTGGAGTGCCCAACAACAGAAGAGAAAATTGGTTTTAGAAGAAAAAGGAATTCCCTTCTTTTGACTAGATGATGTATCTGTCAAATACACAATTTGTAGGACTCATTTCATAGCCTTAAAAATAAAATATCAAAGACGCAGCTCAATCAGTGCAGGGTAAGTCATTATGAAATGGACAAACTGCCCCAGTGGAACAATCAATGGTTTCAATAGGACAATCTCATAATGGTGCTGGTAATTAAATAACAATGGCTGAGAGATTTCCCTTTTTTTTTCTTCAAGCCATAGTGCGTCAGCTGCAGTATACCTATTGCATGCTTTGTGACATGACATACTTAATCCAGCGAAAAAGTTTCTCTTTATCTCTAATCCATAACAAAAGTCTAAAGCCATAGTTACCTAGGTATTTATTGTCCTGTCATAAAGGAATTTGTTAGAGGATGCATAGCTATCCAAACTAGTTATATTTGCTCACTGGCTTACAAGAAGTAGTCTGCACGCATGTATAAATATTTAGAAATATTTCTCCCTTGCAACACTATGTTGCCTTGGCATTATGACCACGTTTCAGAGTTGTATGCTAAAGTATAATTTCAATTTACCCAGCACTTACAGTTCACTGGCCTGCAATTCTTAACAGCTCTCTATTTTTCACCAGTTTTAATTTTAGTTGCTATTATTTAAAGTTCATTTTCCATGCCATTTCAGTTGTGATTTTTTTTCCAACATGACAAGAAACATCGGTACCATTTCTGATGGTGACTTACACTGGAGAAAGAAAAAACAAACTTTTAAATGAGAAGCTCTCAGAAAATCATCAGCCAGTAACAACTTGTGGTCAGTATCAAGACGAGCTGCATGTGAACAGAGAGTCTGGAGGTGACAGGATTTGTATCCAGTTGCTAATCCCCTGAGCCATTCAGCCCCTGAACAAAACATTTCTATAAGCTGATCCCTTAACCCATCACTGGCGGCTCATGCTACTGCATTCCAACAGTAACAACGAAAGGGGGAACACCTTACATTTTATATTTAAATCCCCATCATACAGAACGGTCATGTTGGAAAGTCCCCAGACCTCTTTTCTCATCTACTACATACAAGATCTGGAAACAGATCTTCCGAAAATAGGAATAGGCATACGAAATAATTTGGCTTAACATAAATATTCGGTCTTTTGTATTTACAGCAAGCACACAAAGAAGCTTTCAATATGCATATTTTTCCTTGTACTGAACAGAAATACATGTCAATCTCAAAAAATGGCTAAACTCCTATGCCTACTGTTAAAGCAAAAAATATTCATATGAAGGATATCAGAGACATTGCTGAGGAATTCTTCACCCTTTAAAATATATTATGTCTGTAATGCCACCAGTGACAGTGCCAGGTTAGGCAATTAGCCAACTAAGTGTGAATAAGATCTGCCAACAAGCTATTATATTTTTGCCTCAGAATATTTGTGTATCTGTGAGCGGGTGTGTGTGCGTGTTCATGCATCGGTGGAACCTGGATGTTCATGCCAGGTTTTCTTATCACACTTTTCTGCCTCTTTGAACTTGCACATTCCTACAATAGAAATGGACATGTGTCTGCTGATAATGTCAACATCTTACATTCACAAGGAGAGATTCTGCCTAACTGGATCTGAAGCAGCCTTTTTTTGTGTTCGTTACCTGACCCTTTCTGATTACACAATACTACAAGAGCCATTCATGGGAAGAACTCCAATACCACAACCACTTCTAGGAGATGTTAAAAGACAACAGATGTGGGAGAAATTAGCACCTAATTACAATATCCCTGGCTAAATACTGTCCTACAAACCCCATTTTTATATGTTATCTGAAGGAAATTCTCACTTCTCATAGCAAGTTGGGTTCAATGGGGTGCTGAGCGCATCCTGTTATCTCTTTAATTTAGATCTCATTATACTCTAGACTCCTGTGCGGCCATCTAGGAAATGCCACTTGGAAATATGAGTAGGTATACAACAAATGTAATGCACTCTGCCTAGGGCTACAACCTAGAAAGCCTGAAGACACAGAGTGAAAAAATCTGGATTTTCTTTTTCCTTTTTTTTTTTTTTTGGGGGGGGGGCAGGTGGGGCAGACCCACCTGCTGCAAGCCTTTACCTTACTTCAATAGCGAAAGCACAGTCATTCCAAATAAAGATCCTTCAACAGTTTTGATAGAGTCATTCAAAGTTAAAACTAATGCAAGAAAGATATACACAATTTACAAATCAAAACTGAGCAGTGCTGAGTACAAACAGAAGTACGAAAAACCCCTTTCATAACATTTCAGAATACAAATATTACCTGCCATTGAAGCTACCTTCCTGAATACCTATTAGACAACTTCACAAATCTTAACAGTACTGACAGCTCATTCAGAATTTACTATCACACTAAGAAGATATCCTACTTCTCAAGAGATGTGTTTAAACAGCCCTGATGAAAATTAGTGTATTTCGTAAAAATCTAAGTATGTTTAGGGCTAGGGAAATTAATTATGTAATATTACTGTCTATAATCAGGGGTTATGGAGGAAGGTTAGGCACAAGTTAGTAAATACTAGTACTGATAATGAACTTCAAACTCATTGTTATTAAGTCTATTTTATCACAGCATTACATTAAATGAGGCATGAGTGACAAATATTCTTACACAGGAATTTACACCCAAGACTGCCATTTTTCCTCGTAAGTCCCACCAGTCCGGAGAAGGGGAATACTGTGTCTAGCTATAGCAAAAGTTAACCCCTAGATCTGTCAGAACATGCAACAACTGCTGTGACTAAGGGTGAAGCATGTACAATAATACCCCATTACACACGAAGATCCAGTTCATGCTTGCTGTGTTTGCCATGTCCCCAGCAGCTGTGTTGGAGAGACACCTGCCTGCAGGAAGGCCAGCATTACTGCTCAAGAGCTCCACCTGAGAAAGGCTGTTTTAGTAAATGCTATCAATTTCCCCAAGGATCCTCTCAGCTGGAGATGTTTAGAAATCGGATGCATCACCACTTCAATTTTCCTTCTTATCGGACACAACTTGGAGCACAAAAGGGACCAACAACACCTACATATTTTTGCCCTTGTCTTTCATGCAGTCTGTGCCAAAGGGGAAGAATGGCTGCCATGCATTCATTGACAGAAGTGAACAAGCAAATTCAAATATTTTTCAGGTTAAAATGGAATCCCGTTTTTCAGCATTCTCCTGATATTTCACTACATATATGGCTGTAGCTCTTTATGGTTGCCAAAGAATTCTTTTTCTTATCACTCTGATAAGCAGGAACACAGCATTTATTCCTACTATTTTATAACTGCATCACTAAAAATAGGATTACGAAACATTCAGAAAGGATGTATTTCATTTAGCAACAAGTTAAATTAAACTGAAAATAGTAATTTTTGAAAATTTTAAAAGATTTGATACTTTTTTTCCCAATGTATCTTTATATTAATGTAAACCTACTTCCTCTGAAGAGAGCAAACAAGTGTTGGTTTCACTCTATGACATATGATCTAGATACCAAGGTCTAATCACAATGTATTTATCACCATCTAGCATTTGGCTTGTATATGATGTCCACAGGCACTTGTAGTGATAGCTGTCAAACTGCATTCCACTTCTGGCATAAATGAGCATAACAACAAGGACAAGAAATGAAGTGCAGTATAGAGTAACAACACAGCCTGGAATTTAGCCCATAGTAAAGAAACAGTCAAATTCATTATCAGCCTCAGTGGTGGAGGTTCTTGCTAACAGTGGCAGAATATTTCAGAAGTCACCAAGCTTCACAGGGCTTGTTTCTACTAAAGGTGCTAAAAATTATTTTAGAAAAAAAATATCCTACTCCATTTATTTCTCTTTCACCCTATCAGAGATGAGAAAATCTTATCAAGCCCTGCATGTTCCTGGAGAAGAAGGTGTAAAAGGACAGGATCAACCCTCCTCAGACTTCAACTGCTTGTTCCAGTGCTATTTAAGCAAAAGCATATTTCAAGTATTCTATATAAAAAATAACCCCATCTTACTCTCAAGAAATAAAAGGAGGAGGGAGGAACAGATTAACAGCAACCAATTTCCTAGTTATTTTCAGAAGTCTTCTCTGTATTCTATACATTTCATATTCTAAATTAATTTGCCAGTAACCATTTTTTCTTCTTGGTCTACTCACCATCACTTTTCTATTACTCCCTTTTTTACATTGCTCTTGAACTGGAGATATTCAAGTCAAAAGATTTTGCAAGTCTGCATCCATCTCTCCATCTTAGAGGGAAACCATGATTCTCAGGTGCAAAGGTGAATTCCCAATCAACCCTTACAAGTGTTATCAGTGACAAAGACGAGGTAGTTTTAGGGGTGGTGGAAAAACAAACCAAGCACCCAACCCCATAGCACAGAAAATAAGTGAGTATTGCTTGGCCACGCATTCTGTTTCAAAAGGTACTGACAAGCAAAGCAGTCAGTAGTATCACCTACAACAGTATATGGCCCACTGTCATATGATTAAGCCAAAGTCTTTCAATTCAAACTGAAGGTTCATCTCCCCTTGACAGGCAAATGACAGAACTGACTCAGGTTGTTAACAGCACAGAAAAAGTCTCCTACCCTTCACAACATTCCTGAAGAACAGAGACCACAATTAGAAAACACACATACTAAGATTCACCTCTCTTCCTCAAATCATATTCTAAATAGATTAGCAAATTTATACACAAGTCAAGTTTCTGACACCTTATTTTTCCCCATCTTCTGTCATTCAGTGGTGAATACTTAACAGGTAACAGCAGCAACAAAGTCTCAAACCAACTCTGGCACCTTATGTAACTATCAGTTTCCCCATGAGCCAAAAGCCACTAATTCCATTAGTTCCCAGGTAAGTAATGGATATTTGTTCCTGAGAGCCTCTTGATTTAAAAAAAGAGAAAGGTGACCAGATGAAACCAGTCCTTCAATCAGCATCTGGTACCCAAAGTCAGTTTTATCTGTCTGATAAGTAGTCAAACCAAACTCGTGCAGATGTATGTGAACACCTGCTAAGGCTTCAGAGACAATCTGGTACAGAACAGTATAGTTCTTCAGCAGGAAACTGAGAAATGGAAAGGAATAATCCTAAAAGTCAGTGGACTGCATGCCAGGCAGAACACATCACAATTCTGAGCTGTATAAACAGAGACAAGTTAAAGGGCATCTAATCTTTAAATTCTCTAAATTAGTTACACTAAATCCTATAGTGGTTTAACTGTTACAGTAAATCCTTAAAATAAATATTATTCAGCAAAGGCCATGGCAACTCATGCTGTATTTTTAAAGCCCTGGCCCCCTGGAATGAGATCAAACTCATTCGGTATTCTTGAGAGCCTGTTCTAAAAAGTAAACTTTGCATCATGAATATATGAGGAATATATTCACCTGAAGGGCTATTCATAAACAAATACGTAGTCACCTATGGCAGTGACCACCATCAACTTCATTTTTCATCTTTACAGATAACAAATAAGTCTGATTACTCAATACATATGTACATATGGATGCATAATTATATATTGATTAGGTTAGCTTTTAGCATAACATATGAATGTATTGAATTCCTCCAGAGTAACAGATAACATTTTTAAAAATTACACCAATAGACCATTAGCATTACCAGTGGATTTATTTTCCCCAACAGTGCTAAAGATATGCAAAATTTTCATTTTTCAGACTTGCATAGTAAATGATTAACACGAGCTCTGCTCATTATCTTGCTTAACAAAACTTCTCTAAAAACAAATAAATCAAAAATGCCTCTAACATTCCTGAATAAATAAATTACAGACCTGTTCACTGGCAGCAATGATATTTTAAAAAGCTTGTGCAAGCTCATTGTACAATTTTATTACAAAACTGCAATTTATAACAAAACTGTCCACTTTTTTATTTTCCACCAAGTTTTACTCAAAGTACCCTTTACAATCTAAGAAACTTTTAAAAAGCTACATATCTGGAAACATTAACCCCATGTTCCAGTGTGTTACAATAGCCAAACAATGGTATGAGGAGAAGCCTCACTGCCCATTTTACAATGGGATTTTTAAGGAGAACTGCAGTTAAATGAAACTACTGTCTGATAGGATATCAGACTTCCATCTATATGAATGCATACTTTATATTTCATATTAGAAACACACTTCTCAGACTTTAGAATTATTTTTTCTTCTTTACACTGGACACTGAGGTTATCCTCATTGGAAAAAAAAATCTTTGCCTAAAGAAGGAATCTCCATTTGTAAAGGTTCAGTGAATTGCCTTCCTACCTTAGTCCCCATATTCAAAGGACAAACTTTTCCCCTTTTTAAAATATATATACACATATATATATGGGGTAAACCCAGAAAGCCTTGTCATCAAAACTGCATTTTGTTGTAGTTTGGGGTCAAAATAGCCATTGCTGTGAGAAATGCACACATTAGAAAAAGAATTCCCTCCTCAAAAGAATCGAAAAGATGTTTGTTCCCTCTTCAGAACAAAGAGCAAAACGAAACACAACCTGTAACACAACCACAATGAAAGGAAACTGTTATCTGTTGCTAGCTCCCTACCAGCCCACAGATTTTTCTTAGCATTAAAAAACAGCATGTAAATTAAGGTGACTGAAACATGCTTTCAGCAAGCAGAGTAATATGGTAGCTATTCATCACCTGAAGTCATAAAACACTAGGTCTTGTCCTTAGCATATTCTAATGAAGCCTATCATGCAAATGAGAGTGACCTTTTCTGCGCATTCTGCAAGTTCACATTTATGTGAGGAGTATATATAGTTTGCCAATACAAACTAGCCAAAGACTGCATAATTACTGTAATCAATTAGTAGTTAGTGGCGCTCTGCTCATTTGTGGCTAATGTCAGCTAAACCATTTTTGAGAAAACCACCCTGACAGCCTCTTTCTGTTGTTTTTGTTGCTACTGTTGTTCTGCAACAAGAAAACAAGACACACGACACAAACTTCTCGACATGGAAGCACAATAGCATGGAAGCACGATAGAGTTTTTCTAAGGTGCTTTCTCTTAAGGTGAGAAATAAAAATAAGACCCGCTCCTGCAATGGGTAAAGATTCCCTGGTAAAGTTGAATATCCTTAAAATGACATTGAAATTTTCCACCTGTAAAAATGAAACATTAATATTTAAATATTTAAATGAAGGACACTCTCCCATGAGGCAGTTCAGACCAAGTAAGGAAGACTTACTAGAACTTAGGCACTCTTCTCAATGGATGAGTAAGCAGGCCATACCCTCTGCTCAGCAACAGTCTGTTTTGTAGACAGTTATGGATAGGAAACATTACTGGAGCTGGTAATTAAAGTAAAAACTAATACTGTCTCAGAAATGGAGAATTTTGTACTGGAAAATCATTTATCATGCCTTACAGTTCCCCACAACTGAAATGAATTATCTTCTTATTTAGCACGTCTATTTTATTCTATAATATTTTGCAAACAGCAGCCCACTTGCTGTTTTTCATATCAAAATTGAGTAGACACAAAGGAAAGTTATGCCTTTGCTTGAAATTAACTGAGTATATTGCATCTGATAAGAAAACAGAACTTTGAGACAAGTAAGACTAAACAGATCATGGGTTTGCATCCCTCTTAACACTTGTACCCTTTAGAATGGTCACATCTGAGTGGTTTAGAAAATCAAAATCAACTCTGCAAAACAAGAACTGTACATTAAAAAAAAAAAAAGATTTGTGTCTTAAGAAAACAATGGACATTACAGTAATTCTATTTCCTGATTTTACAACTATGCTGAGAAACGTGAACTTTTTTTTTGCTAAGAAATTACACTGTTAATGCAATGTTGCTATGTGTACGCAGAAATACTTGCACTTTACGTACAACACATGTATAACATGAAGCAGAAGAGCTTCTGATGTCTTGCTGGTTTTTGTGGTTTGATGGCTGTTATAATCAATTGTTTTTTCACTCATCAGAGAATACAGGGACAGAAAAACATTGCTTTTCCTGATGAGAGAGTGAAGATGAGTTTTGCATGCCCATATCACACAGCTAACACTGTGAGCATTTCTATTTTACAAAATGCTCTTCAGTGAAGCAGTTGCAATGCACATAACATTTGGCCAAGTAAAGCATCAGATATAGAGAACCATTTATTAAAAAGAAAACCCTACTATCACATTCTAAAATTATTAACAAGTACGATTAAAGAAAAATGTCAGAGTTACTCATGTGTATTAAGACATAGGAATAAAGGTACCTGTGTATGGCACACTAACATAAAGGTAACTGAACTGATCCAACTAAAGACATGAAAGCTGAAACCTTCCCTTTTCTTCATCCACATTATAAGATTATTCTTTAAATTGAAAATTAATGCATTTCAACTGCAAAGGTGAAAAGAGACTTAATTTGAAAGTGCTTTTTTTCCCCCCACAAGGTCTAATGAACTTCCCTGGAAGCTGTCACAATGGTGAGAGCGGCAAAGGCAGGCAGGCGAGGGGCAGAGCCTGTGCTGAGAGATGTGACACCAGCACAGGTTGCACCCAGAGCAGGTATGAGGAGAGCAGTACAAACCCCTCCCAATGCTTCTCCTTAGGTAGCCTGCTCCTGCCACACTCAGTACAGTCAAGCAAGGACATTTTCACTGGTTGCTGCTGGTGCCAGGGCTGCAGTGCGGGGCAGACACAGGCTGGCTACTGCACTCAACCTTTTCCATCTCTTCCCCTCATTTGTGCCATGCTTGAAGGTAAATTACTTGGAATCCAAATCTGAGCACACCAAAAATAGTTACATTCCCTCCAGTTTCACTAGGAGCAAGGCTTGGGTGGATTATTCTGGTTTATTCAGCCATAAAATGAGAATACTACTTATCTGCAGCACTGGAAAACTTTTATTTGGCCTTGTTAGTAAAAATGCTTAGAGATATTCCAAGGGAAAGAAAACAAATCAGGGAAAAGAAAAACAATCTGTTCAGCAAGAAAGTAGGTACTGGGGCACAAGCTTAGCCATAAGTAACGCTAAAGAGAGTGGTTCACGTTCAGGAAAGCATTTCGAAGAGCCCTAAAGAATACTGACTTTTGAGCTAAAAAAAGAAAGAAAAACCTAAAAATAATAAAAGTATTTGTTTCCATGGTGATTTTTGGGGGGATGAGGGTGGAGAGAAGGCTAATCAAGTCACAATTAGTAGAGTAACACTGAAGATGTATTGGTTTACTTATGCATAGTGCTGTAGCCAGGCACCTCGTGCGGCATCAAGCATATCCGAGGTGTCAATCCTGACACGGTGCCCAGCAGTGGGAAGATCGCTCTTTTCATTCTTGTCAGAGCATGCCGCAACGCGGGCATCTGACAGTTACTGAGAGGGACGACGAGGAAGACGAGAGCACGGGGAAGCAAGCAGCGTGCCCAGAGAGCCTCAGGCTGCATGGCAGCAGCGGAAGGGCCTCTGGAGCCGTCACCTGACTGGCGCCCACGAAAAGGCAAGCAGGAGTTGCTTCGGAAAGCAGAAGACTCGCCGATCACTGCTGATCCACCCCGGGACGATGCCTTTATGATAAACACTCACGACAACTTGTGACCAAAGTGCTGTTACAACACTAATTGTCCATGAAAGCTGACCTGCAGCAAAGCAGCAGAGTTCAGTTTCGATAGGCCTGGCTCAAGAGTACGAACGTGATTGGGGATGACAGGAGACATCCACGCATCAAAAATCTCTGAGAACGGCTGATGTGACTTTGCACACTGTAAGAAAGCAGTGGAAATCCTAGACTCCTGGCTCTTTGTCAGGAAGGCAGAAAGGACCGCAGGGGTGGCATTTTTAAGAGCATCTTTCCAAACTAGCATAAGCTTCACCAGGCCTCAAAAAGCATGGATGAATGTCTTTTTTCTCCATGATGTTCTTATTGTTATGTCTTTAACCAAGCACAAATCCCACACAGTTAATGATGGAAGACTGCATTTTCTCATCTCAAAGCAATGTTCCTCCTTAAATCTCAAGATATTTTCTGATTTTGATTCAACTGAACATTTTTCTTCCTATTTTGTTTTAACTCGGCAAGTGCCAGGAATTGCAACTTTCTGGTGTAAACCCCTTGCAGAAATGCTGGAAGTGTGTTAAGGCAAACGGGAATCATTTTTACTCTTGTTCTCTGCTGCAAATATTTGTTTCAAGTGCATTTCATAAGATAAAAGGATTATAAAAAGTAATAAAATCAACAGTACAGATAAGGTTATTTGAGAAGGCCTAAATATCCATATGTTAAGTATGAAAATAACTACATTGAAAGAAAACATAAGAAAAACTCTAAAATTTTAATCATGAGCAACATAGAGTAATTTTACTATTTTACAATTGCCGCGATGTTTCAGATATCTGAAGGACTAGTTTGAAAGGAAAGCGTCAGTTTTAGTGCACTGTAATTTACTATTACTGCAGCATTTCAGGCTTTTTTAATAAGCTGATAATGTACATTAGGCACCTTTCTACCACTGCAATGTAAAATCACAGTTTGTAATATTAAATGAACTTTCTTATTATCTCTTATTAAAAATAGTGTAGCCCGAACCCAATATTTTAATTGATAATTTTAGCAGTTCAACTTTTGAAAGTCTAAGAGAACGAAGTACAAGAAACCAAATCAATCCTGAATCCTATTTGATAACAATAATTTTGTATCAAATAAACAGTTAGTCTTGTTTAACTTTTAAAATGGTTCAATGTTTAGATTGATCTAAATATAAAGTTTAAAATTAAATTGATTAAAAATTGAACCAGTTTAATTATTCAAAAGATTTCAAAATTACCCATTTTAAATATTGAACAGATTGAAAATATTAATTACAATGCAAAAAAAAAAAAATAGAAATATGACCCAAGAGTAACATAAAACACAAAGCTCAAAGAGGTAGGAGGGGTTGGGTTTTTTCATTGCTTTTATTTTTAAAAGAAAAGGAATAACAACAATAAACTACTGGAATTTTATAGAGATGATAGGACCAATAAAATACATAAAACAATAAAGGACCATTGGAACATTTAGCACAGGAAACCAAATCAAATTGGTTTTTTTTGGAGGTAGCACATTATAAACTAACATTAAATCACCCAGTTTGTTGGTTGTGGCCCCTCAAATTTCTCCAATCTGGATGTTTCTTGGACACTTCCTTCTTTTAAACAAGCACAGAGACACACACTCACATAAGACAACCTTCAGCATCAGTGTGGACCAGCAGACAGGGTCACTGGGGTTATTTATTTATTTAGGATGCAGATGACACACATCATTCAGATACAGAGCGGTTACTAGAGTTGTAAGAGAAGGCTAGATGTAAATCATGTTTAAATTTATCTACATAGCTCTTCAAAAGGAAAAGGAAGTTTCATATTGTTCCATATATTTAAGATATTTATTTTAAAGCATGAAAGTCTATCATAACTTGGTAATAAGGCTACTACGCCATTTGTCAGCACACAACACAAGGTTTGAAATGAACCTGGTATGTTGGTATTGCTACAATGAAAACCCTGTGTTACTAGTCATTTACTAACATATATAGAATACTGAAATAGTTTCCTACCCTTATACTTATGGGCAAAAAGGCTTAAGACCTCAACGACAACCACTGTAATACATCCTTGAATTTTAAAAAGCTGCCCAACTTTAAACAACAATTATTATTGTAGAAATGCAAGAGCCTTGACTCACACAGCTTAAAATAGAAACTTCTTTTCACTATACAACCTTACTAGACTAAACACAAAATATTCTGCAGGGACACATACAGACTTAAATACTTTTTCCTATTTTTTCCCCCCATATTAAAAAACATTCTTTAGCATTCATTTAGCTTAGCATTTTTTTCCAGAACTGATAAATTATTTGGTAGTGTATACCACTGCTAAAAAAAAACACCTCTGTAGAAGAAGTAGCAAAAGAAAGAGAACTCCTGCTTGGCATTTCTGTTACAAGTTACAATAGTCTACCTGCTATCAGTGCTGAGCTTATACACTATCAACAGACAAAGAACAAGAAACAGTTTACAGGAATATACATTCAAGAAGAAAAAGAAAGAAGAAAAAAAAAGAAGAGCCATAAGTGGGACATCAAAAACAAGAGTGCAACCATTAAAACGAATAAGCACACCAATTACAATGAAGGTGCTAAGCTTGCTGCACTGCAGAAATCAAACATGAGATGGACAGAATATAAAAATGAGGACACTCCTTTCTAAATTTGCTTTATTTTCAGGGAATGGAGAAGAGGATACAGCAACTATTTCTTCTTAAATAGAGGGAAAAAATGGGCATTTCTAAGTGTGAAGAGAGGCTGGGGACACTACATTTGTTAAACTATTTAGTTCATAAATGTGATGGGGAATTTGGCCATTTTAATAGTAATTTATAATATAAATACACACGCATATATAGACATACACAGGCACTGCACAGCTAGCTAGTGAAGACACTACATGGAGATAATGGTGAAAATACTTAGAAGTGCATACCTGCCCTTCTTCCTAAAATCCAGATGTGCCTCATTAAAGGTGACAGAATGGTGCTTTATAGCAGGAGGACAAGTCTATAGTTACTGTTCACCAGGCAGCAGGATCTTAAAGACAGAACATTACAAAGCAAACAAGAGTCTCACTTTTGTAATCAGCACAAGCCCGAAACCAACCCAACTGGTTTGCCAGTGACTCTGCTAATGCAACCATATTCTCCAATCAGGAATGACAGGCAGCACCTGCAGTAAGCCTGGTGTTCCACAGGACACATGGGTCCTGTGCTGCCCCTTTCACACACAACTCTTCAACATCCCTGCATCCCCAAAGCTGCTCACTTGGCCAACTAGTCAGCAGGATTAGTTTGCTGATATAACAAGAGGCTAATTTCTTTTTACCCTAAAAACTAATTCTAAGATCCTCCAGCTTACCTTCCAGCTTTCCAAGCCACATTTGACAAGAAGAGGCTGGGGGTGTGACCATGTGGCTAGGACAGCACCCAAGGTCAGATCAGCTCTAGTTTCAAAGCCCTTTAAAGACTGTGGTCATAACAGACCCCTGCATTAGAAGATGCACTCTTTTATATACCAATTCCATTCTGTGTCTGATTTTAGCGAGGTTCTAGGTCATTAGTGACACTACAAATAATAGCCTTAAAAAGAATATAATGCCCGAAACCTGTCTCCAAACGGAAATCCAAAGACTTGAAGTTCAAACAATCCAAAGAAATGACAGAAATGAGAGATGTTTTCGTTGAAACCAGGCTGTTACTTCCCATGGGTGTTCATTCCCACTAAACATGCATTTTCTGTTGTCTAAAAGACATTAGCCTGTTTTTCCTTCTTGTTATGGTACCCCTATGTTGGTACCATCCTATACATTATTATTATTTATTATTATTATTATTATCATCAGCCAGACCACCCTGTACAGCTCAGATACTCTTAACCACCTGACATTTTCAACAACCACTGTACAGAAAGTATCAGAAGTCTAGTTTAAAAGTATCCTTAATTACAAAGTGCTTACAAATGCCTAGTATCATCATTTATTCTTAGGGATGCAGCCTTTCAAACCTATGATATCCATTGATAATTCTAACAAATGCTCAGTCCATAAATATTTAATGGCCACTTGTGGGTGGTTTATGTTTCTGTCTTTGAGGTTGACCTATTCTCAGGTTTATTAATTGGAAAAGGCTTATTTTATCCTAAATAAGGCATGCAAGTTTACAATATGCAAGATACACATAGTGGAAATCAGACCATTGTCTCACACAAACAAGGAAAACACATCTTTCACAGAAAAAGCACAAATCAAGTTAACAAGGGACAGTTTATTTTGTATGATTTCTCAGGCCTTCAAACAGAAGACTGGTTGACAGATGCCTCCATCCTAAACAAGCCAACAGCAGTTTAATTGTAACTCTGGGGTTGCTACCATTCCTGTGTGCCTAACAAGCTCCCTCCTTCTTTTAAGCGTGGGTTTTACCTGGCTGGCCTGAAGTTAAACCCACTGTTGAATCTAAATCCCTCCTGCCCATATGACCACTTACCACTACAGTGCATGCAACTGAAGCATCTCGCTAAGACATGAGATCCCAAAAAAATGAAACAAATTTGAAACAAAAAGCACAGCTGATGATTATAACATAACCTATGGAAGGGAAAAAAAAAACATTTGTGTACTGGACCACTCCCTGACTGGCCTTTACAGTCTCACCAACCATGAGAGCACTACCACATATCAGCAATAGCTTACACTTCTATGCCAAAGATCCAGCAGTGCTGTGGTGCTGCAACCCCATCACCCCAGTGGAGTAAGCCTTTATACTAAATCTGAAGGCATATATTGTCTCTGCAAGGCCTTCAGCTGAGTATTTGAAATATGATTCCTTAGATATCCACTGTTACAACAGAAATATTGACTGTGTCAATAAAAACTGCTGTGGAGCACACCCACAAAAACTGACCATTTGCAATGAAAATCTATTACTTTGTAATGATCTATTACACAAGTACTGTGCAATTACAAACCAAAAAGAACATTAAATTACATTATTGAGGTTGTAAAGTCAAGCACCTAGTGCATGGGAAACTCCAACAGAAAGATTGCCCTTGAAATCACAACCATTGCACTGCCCACATGAATCTTGCTCTATAGCTACAAAACTTCCATTATTTTTCCATACTTATTTTCAGTTTTATAGATAAATTCAATTATTTCAGCTTAAAAATATTCAGAAGTAAGTCAGCGTAAAACAGATACCCACACTTCAATGTAAAGGAGGTATCAAAACCCAGAAAATTTAATTCCAAGTTAAAGAAAATTAAAGAAGAATCTTTCAATACAATGTGCCAAGGCATTTAAAAACAGGCAGACCAGGTATGTTTAACCACAATACACACTTTATCACATTATATATCACACTAGGCGATAAATAGTAGCGACATCTATCAAAAAGAAAGGAACAACTTCTACAGCTACAGGGCTGCAATCTAAAAGTTCAAGCTACTGTATTTCAGTTTTTCTCAGAATACAATGCCTCCAAATACTTGTTTTATACATATATTCCACAGCATTAACATACCTTGCCATTCTAGTTTAATAATTTCATTTCTTCAACTTGTGAGGCAAAGAAATGAAAGCACTGGATTTACCCAGAATCATTTCTCAATTTCACATGAAGCCTTGTAAACTTTCACGCCCCTTCTACATTGAATGTTAAGAAGATGGAGCTGCTCCTGCTGCTTCACTAATGAGTGGACACCCTTAGCCTGCATGCTGGTGTAGTATCAGACCACAAGGCCATCTTCCTTAATGAAACACTACAGCACCAGACACCATTACCACGTGCAAGACAGACAATACAGTTAGCATTGTGTGCTCCATTATCATCATTCATCCATAGAATTCCTTGATTAAAAAGTGGCATGGCTGAACAGCTAGGCTACATTTGTTACACAGTTTTCTTCTTTGGCACTAACTGGAATTAGCTACCTGTGAGCAGTACATTAAAGTAGTATCTCCAACAAAATAGGGGTTGTCAACCACTCTTCACTATTGGAGCTTAGATACACAAAAGCCAATCAGTAGTGTGCTTTGGCAGCAGTCCAGGACACTAATTTGTAGAGGGGTTTAACCTGAGGAGCACAGGTTAACCTTGGAACCTAATTTGTGTGTCTGTTGAATACAAGCTCCTTGCGGCAGAGGCTGTGCCTTCAGCCTTTGAAAATGGTATCTATAACGCAGATGGAACCTGCAAACAAAACTGATGATCTATAGTACTAAGACACAAGCGGATTGCCAGCTGAGCCGATACAACTATGAGGAGTTTAAACCTTCCAAGCCAATTCTATTAAAGCTGAACTAATTTAATGAACTTACACAAACTCTTCCCTTATTCATATCTACATTCTACATGATGAAAATATGTGCTATTATTATCAATCCATTCACTTAGATAGCATTAGTCAGTGAGAGAGAAATATTCATAATAAGCGCAAATGCAGACATACTGAGATAAAGGTACATTTGCTTATTGGAAGCCAGAACACTGTGTTACCAGCATTTTTTTACCTATCTAGGTAATCCTGAAAGCTGAAAATTCTTTTAAAAAGTTCTCTTGACACTAAACAGATCTTAAACTCAAGGTATGTTCCATAACCATAAGCAGTATTTATTTTTCCCTCGTTAACCAAATAGAAAAATAATTAAAAGAAATTAGTCTTTCACTCCTTTTCACTGGTAGCGAATATTCTAAAAAGAGGGAAAGCCCCAAATCACCACAGTGAATGGGGTCATTGTCATGATGGCAATTAAATCATTGAAAACTGGAACATCCTTACCCAAAGGCAGGACTATCTTCATACAGGGATATTAAACTTCATGGCATGTTAGTTAACTTCATCAAAAGCTTTAGAGACATCACCACATCTTTCCTTCCCCTATTTATTTATATTAATACTAACAAAACAAAACATTTTGAATACTAATATCTTTTCAGAGCCCCACATTTCAGGTAGCCTGTAGGCAACATGGCAGATGAAAAAAAGCAAGAGATCTAACAGCACTATTTAGCACATGGTTTTCACCCTTTGAACTTTGTGACTTCTTTGATTTTCTTTCCTCATTATGGTCACATTCTCTTAAGCTGATATATTCTGTATGCAATACAGTAATTCTCTTTTTATATACAACACTGGAAACCTTGGAATTACGCCATTTTCATTTGTGCGAGAGGTGCAGAGGCAGCCTGTCTTTAAGGCATATCTTCTCTTGGACAGGAGAAGTTTTTATATACCAAAAACAAAAGTAACAAAATTCTAGTAAACATTTAACTTCTCTATAATGATATAAAAGGGCAATAATTGCAATATTCTTGTCTTTTGAAAGTTAAAGGATGAGGCCCATTATACCTACTCAACAACATGCACTCTCAAGGAGGTAAGTTCCTAGGCAAGAGAATGAAGCAAGCCTCTGTGAGTTTAGCCAGAACCATATTGGACTTTATGGCCATAAATAAACTGAAGTCAGAAGGAAATAAAATGTGAGTCTAAACGTGTTCTTTTTTGGTTTCATCTTTTTAGGAACTTGCACCCATGTTGAAAAGGGAGGACAGAGAAAGAAATTTCTTGAAAGTTGCTTTGCAAACCCACTAGGATATGCAGAGCTTGTATTTTACAAGCCACGTAAGTATTGCTCCAAATAGATAATGTTGCTGTTAACAGATGATGCCTGTCAGAAAATCACAGATGCTGATGGACCTTGCAAGGCTGCTTATGCTTCACAATTCCTGGAATGCAGAAAGAAAATATAGGAGACTGCACTATCTTCCAACTGCTAATTTTTGTGGAACCAAAAAGAGATGTCAGTTCAGTTAATTGTGCAGAAGAGTCTATCTTCCCTCTCCTTTCTGCCCATGAATAACAGAGCAGTTAATAATATTGACATTTAAAGCATCATCATTGGGCATCTGAATTAACACCTCAGAGATTAAGAGACAAGTTCACGCCTTTCAAATCTACTGTGCTAAAGGCACTTCTGTAGGCATCCTGTATCACTTACACTTGGTTAATACTTCTGAGGCACCGTAAAAGCTAACAATTTTTTTTTTTTTCTTAGTAAGAGCTATGACAGTGAAGAACAAGAAAGCCGTTGAGAAAGTAAACTGTAGTATTATGTAGCAATATTGTTTGAGTTCAGCATAGAATCTGGTCCTTCTACCACAGGAAAACTTTTGTCCTTTTTCACGAGGTTTTCACTGGGGTTTCTATCACTTGTTGCTCTATATGACTGTGGACAGTTACTTTTCAAATAGCAACCACTCTAAGCAGCATGTTACACAATAGCTAACCAGTAATTTGGAAACTGGGGAACATTTTTCTTCCAGCAGCTGCTTCCTCCATAGGTTTACCAGACCTCACTCAGACATTCAACCAGATATTACATGGTTGTCTAGTGCTAACAATTCCACCTTTTAAATACATCCAACAGTACCTGTATTTGATGGCAGCAATTGCTGTGGTCATCAGAACACAAACACTTAAGCCACTCTGGGTAGATCTGCAATGGCACAATGCCATAGTTTGCATTCAATCAATTTGCAAATCGAGAGCAAGGTTTGTTGCTGGTAGCAGTATACATTATAAAGGTATTTTACTAGGGAAATTAGCCACATAGTATATTACAAACGGTGGAGCATCAAGGAACAGAGTTAGCTGAGGTTTCTCCTCACAGCATTACATTGCATGACATGAACAAAACCTAAAAGTCATGAATGAACAAGGCATAGTGCTGAGCTTGTGCAACTTAATTCAGACTTTTCCTGGCACCTTTTTTGTTCCTTTGGGGGCAACAAGGTTTCTGGAAGACTTTTAGCCTACCTCAGGTTGAGCTAAACCCTAACCTAAACCTAACCTATAAAGAAAAAGAGGTTTGCACATTACAGCCAAGTTTTCCATACCTATGAAGGCTACCTGGCTGGGCTGATCCCATCTCTTCCTCCTGAGAGCAGTGGCTATACCAGACCACTTAGGTTTCGGTGGCATTTTAGATTTTAAACTACACCAGGATATCTAGCTCTTCCTCTCTTTTTTACTTAATTAATTCTGACTCTTCACCTGTTTTCCAGTTCATATTCCCAGAGCCATAAACTGTAAAAAATTAGCTCTTATTTACACCTAATAACATCCTCAGCTGAGAAGCTTATATTGGAGTCGTATTTGCTTGAGAGATAACTGAATCCCCTTGAGACTGTCTGCCACAGATATTATCCCTTTTAATTTCCAATTCTTTTTATCACAAACCTTTCTCTACGCTACCGGAGTGTGGAGATTACACAATAGGTGCTCTAAATAGAAATGCTCCAAGATCCTTAAATCTCCATCTCCATCTCAAATTGCTACTTAAAAGCCAGTCAACTTTGAAGAGTTTTTGTAACAAGGAATGTATCGGTGAAGCAAGTAGTTCCAGTTTGAGTTACCTATCCCTTTAAATTCTGTATACTATCCATTTATACGCATAATGCTGACTGAGAACTATACTCTCTGCTCCTATCATTTTTTCTCTGCAGTCTTAAGTGGGGTCATCTCCCTTATCACCAGGGAATCAATGCCAGGTTACTGTGCCATCAATTTAATTGAGGGGAGGGCTGCTTAAAGCATCTCGCATTTCCCATCGAACATAATGGGATTCTGTCTCCTCCTGACCTGTGATGGTGAAGGGACCTTCCCCAGGTGAAGGCCTGACCCAAAGTCCAGCCACCCCCACCCCAAACCACACTGTCCCCTGCTCCCAAACACTGGGGGTCTTCGTTAATCCTCCCTGTCAACGGCAGCTAGGAGACAGAGGGGCTTCCAAGATAAACACTGCCTTCCCCATTAAGACGTTTAAATAGCATTTGACAATTTTACCAGGCACATGCTCTCCAGGGCATTACATGCATTTAAGAAATGCTACGGGGGAAAAGGAAGGAAAGAGCATCTAGCTTTCTAGACACAACAATTGTGAACTGAGTTTTGTTCAGTTGTTTTGAAATACATGGTAAACAGACATCTTTCCAAAGGGGATGCTCAGCAATCCTGATGACTGCTATCCTCAATGTAGTTTTGGAAGTAGGTTTAGGACTTCTCTGGGAGAGTGGAGGACAGAGCTTTCCTACCACTGGCACTCACCAGCTGCCAAGGTTTTGGAAATTGCAGATAAGGCTGTGTATTGCTGCAGTCCCTTTTGTGGCACCAGCAGAAATCAGTAAAAAGCTTCTCAATAAAAAGCTGAGAACATCAGAAGAAGGAACATAACAGGTTTATTTGTATTACTGGTATTCACTGGAATGTTAGGATTTTGTGGTCCTTTTTGCCTTATCCCACCCACCACCCCCCCTCCCCGCCCTTCCTTCAATATATCCAACTGATATTGGTAAGAGGTACAATCATTTTCAGCATCCTATGCAATGACATATATATATAGTGTGTATATTTATATATACGTATTGCATGAGGAAAACACACCCTCCCACATAAGATAGAAAAAATATAAACAACTTCAGAAAGAACAGAATTATTATTCCAGTATGGAAACAGATATCTGCAAAGAAAACACACAGAAAGATCTATACGGTATTTTTCATACCTATTATGGCTAAAATAACGATCAAGACCAATCTTCCCTCTTCAATGCCAAAACACAAGCTAAGTTCAAAAAGCACACTTCAAAACATTGCCTGGTGGCCCCCGAGAATTGAACACAGATAGTCTTTCTTTCAGGTGCAGCACATTATCCGATCAACACAAACTCATTTCCATAAGAAATTCTAGCCTCATCATGCAACCTTTGTGTTAATTTAAAAAACAGTCCTTGATTTTGAAATAAAGTTGAAAGTATAGTGTCAGAACAAAGTGAAAGAGGTATCATTAGCCTTCAAATGTGACAAATAAGAAAGACACAAACAAGTGTCAGGATAATTAAAAAGGCATTGTTCACTTTTTAGAAGAAAAAAAATGAATTGCACAAGAAATATTAAGCTAACAAAGAAAGAGCAAATATGAGTAGAAAAAATGACAGTTATCTGCAAAATTCATAAATGTGTCTTTTGTATAACCGTAATGATCATATTTTATGCTGTCACTTTACATTTAATTGCTCACCCTGGTACTTTACTTCATAGAAGCCATCAGTACCCCACAGAGCCAGATGCTGAATTGCAAAAAAACATACTGTGACCACAGACTTATAGGAAAGTAACTTTGCTGAGCTGTGGTGTATGACAAGTTAATTTTTGCAATTATACTTTTACCAAGAATAAATGAAACTGCAGGTCATTACTATTCTATATCATTAAAAAGAGGCAGAAAATGTTCTTGATCATAAAGGCCTCAAACTCATTTTTTCATTACTTTGACATATGAAAGCAACTTTTCAAGCTGCTTTTCCTCAATGCGAGTTAATGAAATAAGCACCACCTCAGCTGAAATATGTAAACATCTTGATACATTAAGACACACATAACTAGAGAATATTGTTATTATTACACAATGCTAACCCATCATGTGTCTAGCAGGACAGAAATGTTATATGAGCTACACTTACTCTCAGCTGTTAGCTCTGCTGTATTACACTACGTGTAAAAGTACCGAAGAGATATGTTTGCCCAGTTGTCATGAAGACTAAAATTGACCCCTTCGAAATTCATTCACCTTCCTGTGAAAACTTAAATGTTAGCAATATTCTTAAAAAGAATTGAGCACGAGCAGTGTCCACCACTGTTAAATTGTCTATGCAACCAAACAGCATGAGGGCAGATATCACTACAACACACGTAATGCCTGTTTTCTGCATCTGTGCTTATACCATCTGAAGAAAGACTGAGAACTCAAAAGTTGGGTGGTTCTTTTAATTTCAAAATATTTACTTAACATCGAGAGCTCAGAACTTTCCAGAGCATTCTTTCTCACAAAATTCTTTTCATTGTCTTCCTAATTGCTTTATTTTCCCATCACCAATACAAACTGTAACACTCCAAGTGAGGGGAAGAGATTCTGCTTTCCAGGCAAAGAATATATTTATTAAGACAAAGAACAAGAGAAAAATGCTCCAAGTGGCATTGCATCTGTTTGTAATAAATGTCAAGAACCTTTTAAAAACTGACTACAGAGCTGACAAAAGACATCAAGTCGACAGCCGAAGAGCTGGAAATCCTCAGCTCACCCACTGAACAAGTGAATATGGTGACTCCCCAAACAAAATAAAAAACCCCAAACCACACAGTTTTTCAGAATCTTCTCTACCAAGCCATCCAATCCTTAAAAGTATTGAATGAGCCAAATACATCCTTTGTTACCACACCCTTTAGTACATATCCTAAATGAAGAGTGATTAGTTACTTCAGTTTTCTCTTCTGAGAATGAGGGAGCAGGAACCAGTAGACAGGTAACGGAAGAAACTGTCCAGTAAAACCTTTGAGATTTTCAAATTCATGGACCTAGAGACAAAAATCAAACTGATTTCTTAAAACAGGCTGCATGTAACTTCATACTCTACCGTTGTCCAAGTCCTACAGCTTTCCTTCCAAATTATTTATAAATATACTTTGATAATTAGGCATGCCTCTCCCTCACTCTCCATTCGATCTCCTTTTGTGGCAGCCAAGGCTCCCTATGCATCAGATTCTCTCTATTCACATACAGGTTCTGCAACAGCAGTTTCACAGTGTTTCCACAAACACATAACAAGCCTCTAAACACACTTGCTATCAAAAAAAACCCCACTGGACAAACATTGTATTTAGTCGTTTTTCTCTTACTTAGGATACTAAGACTTCCCTACTTCAAGGAGATATTTTTATCAGGAAGAAGAAATTAGAATTATGGAGAAAAAAAAATATGGTTTGAACTGCATACCACTGCATACAAGTCTTCTATAGAAAAGAAACACTATCAAATTAATTCTGTGCAGCTACAGAATACGAGGAGGTTGTCCATAGGCAGACATGGAACCAAAGAGCTTTTAAAATCTCCAGTGCCACAGTTTTAATCTCAATGCATCCTATTTGCAAACAAATCATTGCTAAGGAAATAAAACTTCACTATTGTGAATGAAAGAATAATATTAAAATATAACTAAAGTACTTAGGAAAGAATATATGTCTTCCCCTGGACTACCAATTACTTTGCTGAGAATTTATATATGCAGCATGGAACTTCTTTTTCCAATTGTTTTTGTTCAACAGCATTTTAAAGTCATGCCTATCTGCAGGATGAGGTATAATAAGCCTTCCTTTCCCACAAGTAGAAAAAAAAAAGAGAAAACAGACACTTGGCTATTTTTAATTTAACAATGTTTATCAGAATTCCTGTTACAATCAACTTGAGACACTGCAATCATACTTTAAAAAAAACAAAATACAACAAGCAAACAGAAGTTTGAAGCAAATCCATTTACACACAAACCACCAGCAGCTTAACAACTGCATAACCCAACAACGAGGAAAGCCAACACGTTCCCATTCTTGGGAAGGCAGTATTTAGGAAAATGGCAAGTACCTGATGCTGCTGTTGTGAGGTTACTTACATAAGCAAAGATATGGTAAAATAATCTTGCCTCTGTGCAGACCTTTGTGAACTTGTGAGCTTTAGCAGAGCTCAATGTAGAGATATGGGATTACCTATGCACAATGTTTCACAGAAGCCGGTATTAACGTGTGAAGGACTAAAACCTACCTACCATCTCTCCCCCTCTTTCACTGTCAGCTTTCATCTGTATTCATTATTTTAAATGTAAGACTGCTTTTGCATACCTCATAATATACACATGCTTTATTATATGCATGACTAGAACAAAAAAAAAAGAGTATTATTGTAAGAGAGACTGCTCAGGTTTTTTCTGAACCCTTTCCAACTCCCTTTCACCTTCAAACCAAAGGCAAATAATGAGCAAATTTAAAATAAAACACCATTAAAGCTCTTGCTCACAACACAGTATTAAAGCCACCATACTGCAGTTCAATATGTGATTAGAAGCAAAATGAAAGTATTTGTTAAAATGTTTTTTATCATGTAATATAAATACAAAACGTAGCAGATGCTCTTTAACTGTCAAATATGGATTGTTCATATCTGGTACACAATTTACTGTCACAGGCCCTTTGGTGCCACAAAAGTATTAGTACAGCTATTAACTATTTAATTCTTTAGCTGACACTGTGTTTTAGGAAAAGGATTTAAATAATTTATTTCTACATTCTACCCTTCAAAATTTGCTGCTATGAATTCATGCAACGAAGTTGTAGAAAAAAAAAACACATGACGCTTGTTGATAGTGATATAACACAGGATTATTGTAAAAACCAATTATATCTTTTCATTCTCTTTTGCTTAATTAAAGCAAGAAGAATCACTATCTTTCTCAGCAGTAATCATGTGGAAGCTGTATAGCACAGATACAGTAATTAACTTAACCTTATCACTTAACTCTACTGGGTCATTCAAGTGAGGCGCAGTATCAGAGCTCAGAATCAATGCTGTACTGCTAACATCTTTGAGCAGTTCAGAGATTGAATAATGCCATCTGTAAATGGACAGTCTTTGTTCCTGCTTAGCTATGCTGGATAAATGTTCCTGCTCATAACTTTAATATGGCAGCTTAACCATTTAATCATTGTACATTAATACATTATCAATATTGTGAACATGTAAGTACAAAATTACTTGTCAAAGTAATCAGATATTACCGATTTTTGTGCATAAATACGATACTTATGGGATTTTGTCTTAATTATATATTTTCACTAAAGACAATATAGACCAGATTTTTTTTGAGAAAGATTGAAAAGAACGATCATTTCTAGACTTAAATTTATTTTCCCTTCATCTAAAGCAGATTCTTTTTTTAAATTGAAGGCAATGTTCTGTATTTGCTTTGTTAAATGAACCAAATGTGCAAAGTTAAGTGTATTTTAGCTATACAGGGGATACTTGGGCATCTGAGGGATATTCATAACTGAAGACTTATGCTGTATCACAACAAATTAAGCGTAATTAAACACTCTGTTCAGTATCTATTGTTAATTGCGGCAGCTAATTTGATGCTTAGTTAGTCTTATGTTCCAAACTATTTCCAAGCACACAAAATTCTTCTATTTAAAGTGATTGCTTATAGGTCTAAACTTATTTTTTCCATTCTCATTTGACAGATTTTTAGCTCATTTTATTACTTTCGTTAAATGATCAGAAATTCCCTTGCCAAGGCAGTACTTTGAGGTCCTTCACTTTCACCAAGTCAGACACTAAATCATAGGGGACAATTATCAGCAAATGCTCTCCGACAGGTCCTAAGCCTGCTGAGGTAATGCAGCTGACAAACTTTGATGCGCCATGCCCGTGCACATTATGTTCACGTAGTGTGTACATCTGGGCACCCTTTATGGCGATGCAGCAAACAGCCAATCATTTATTCCACTCTAATTAGCACACATGTAAATCCTCACCAATCAAGCCACTCACAGGGTTACCGTTGTGGCAGCCATACAGCAAGCTGGCAGGACACGGGAAGAAAGTACAAGAAGCAACTATTGGGTTTGATCTGAACCTGCCGTCAAGCGACGGCAGGTCCCCCCAGTCCTGACTGTAACCAGCTCTCCCCTTCACAACCCATCATCGAGATACACGAGAAAAAGGTCATCGGGCAGACTGCCGACCGGCCAAGATGCTTTGATTCTTCACAGGCTTTGGGAGCACACCTGAAGCGACACGCGTCTCCGATGGCTTACAGCGCAATAGCTGTTGTGGGCAAAAGTCAGGCATAGCTTTAAAGCATGTGGCACAGCATGGAGTACACGTTACCTTAAAGAAGCACTGTCCACCTCAATATTTTAGACCCTGTTATGTCGCCAGGAAACTATCTGCCAGGTGTCAGCATCCCTTTTCTTCCTGGCATACCCAGGTGCCTCTGCTGTAACTGTTTTATTTTGAAACAAATAGCAAACGCCTTCCAAAGGACAGATTAAGGCACTCAGAAAAACTACTGATGCTGGTGGCCATTATGCAACTCTAAAGAGTACTGCATGATTTGAAACACCTAATGTAGTTAGCTCCCATCTCCTAAAATTGACTCAAGTCACTATGTAACATCCTATAGGGCTATTCATTACTAAACTACAAAGTGCTCTGCTTCAAAATGGCCTTAAAATATGCATGCTTATTGTAAGGATACAACAGCTTGAAAGGATTCCTCAAAACAGAGACCATTTCTGTTTAGAGCAAAAGTCCACTCAAGTCATGTACCTTCATGCTTTCAGTGTTTACTGCAAGAAAAAGAAGTAAAACTGCATTTAGCAGTAGGATTTAGTTACACTGATTTACATTTTTATTCAACGAACTGGAAGCATGGAAAGATAGATTCATTAAATGAATCTTCAAACTTTGTACAGTTATGTGTGTTTGTAATTATCACTTATCTTCATCTGCATGTACTTGAACATATTTATAAGTTGATTTGTTTATAATATACAAATTAATGAAGAAACTAGTTATGAGAAGTTTGGCACTCGTTCATCTTTCAAGCAACTTGTCAATAAAATATCACTCAAAATAATTATTTTTGTAGGATTATATGGACAACCAGAACAGAGAAACAGAACGAAAAACTAAACTGTGGTGGTCCTTCTCAAGATAAACTGAAGCAAACACAGTAGAATGAGAAAAATCTGCTCAGGAATTAAGAGTCCTATTTTCAACCAAGTTTTATAGGTAAAAGAAAACGTAAAATGAGATTATCTTCCATACAGTAACACAGAAACACGACAATAATGCAGTAACTACTATATGCTTACCAAAAACCAACCAAGCAAGCATATTTGTCTTGAGAAATACTCAGCTTTCATGAACGGAAAAATACTGGGTGGGGTAAGGCAGGAAGAAATGCCTTCCTCACATTATGGATGCTTTCACTGTCAATACTGCCTCTTCAGTTAGCCTCCCCTTGCTCCTGAGCTAGCACCAAGTAAAGAAGCAGCTGATAACCCTCGGACTGAATACAGGAAGCTAGGTAGGATGGTCCCTACCAAGTTAATAAGAAATTGCTGTCCACTTGAGCATAATGAGAGCCCTTTTGATGGCAAGGGAAATGACCTTATGAGTTTTATTGGCTTATGAATCTGCTCTTGGGATACCTGTAACTCGTCAACTGAAATTAAACACTCCTACTTCACTTCCTAAGTGAAGGAATTCACTTCCGAATCAATTGGCACATTTATGCTTCTGTGACTGCTGGATGGTTGTGGCTTGGCCAAGCTTGAGGTGGGAAAGGGTGGCTTGTGCAAGGCAGCCATTTGCTGGGGGACAGCCAGAGCCCTTGGACCTCCTCACACCCTGCCCTGTCCATCAAGCTCTGTCTTGTGGATCCCCAGCCCAGGAGGGACAGGGTGTGACCCAGGACCATACAAAACACAGCTCTTCTTTCCAGACCCCATGGTGAGGAAGCACCCTGCCCCCTAAGGCTCCTGTGAGCCAATCCCTGCGGTTGCCCTAGGCCAGGCCAGGAAGTGCCAGGGGGAGCAATTGCCCCATTTGAGCCCCAGCACACAGGGGAGGCCCCCATTCTAGCCTGTCTTCCCCAGTGCAAATTTGAACACAGCTGCTTTACCTCTTCCAGCTATACAGAACATGTTTAAAAGTTATATGTTAAGAGGTTTTAACAACCTTTAACGACAAGATCCACTTGTTTCTCTTCATTACTACTGGTGGATGGTCTTCAGTTGTCCCACAGCATAATAAGAAAAACAAAACAGCAGTTACATCATCACTGTCGTCTGATCCCCCAAATTCGATAGCTGCACCAGAAAGGCAGCAATGCCCCAATGCCATCTGCATGTCACTTCAGCTACTCCGCTGCCAGCAAGCTGGGCAGCCCACGACAATAGTTGGGTCAACATGATTGCCCTGCAGCCTTTGAAAACCTGACCTTTTTGTCACATAGAAGTCAGAGAATATTATTCTAGCAGTATGCATGGCTCTAGCAGGATCACACACTCGAAACAGCATCCCAGCCACCTTAAGGAAAGAGAACGGATCTAAGAAACCATGTGGAATGGCAGAGGATCCTGAGAAGATCGGAAAATTAAATGAAATAACTCAGACCTCTGTTTTCTTTAGGGGAAAAAATCCTCAGTGAGGATTAATAAAAATTATGAAGGGAACTGACGCAATCACTGTAGGTGGCTATCTCAGCTCATCTCAAATGCAAAGGCAAGGAAAGCTCACCGTAAGCTATAAAAGGCAAAGGCAATCAGGCAAGAAGGGCAAATATGTAGGAACTCTAATTAACGAACAATAAATGCATAAAATAAACTGCCAAAAGATGAAATCAAAGCAGGTACTTACTTTTTTTTTTTTTTTAATGAGACAATACGCTGGTCCACAATTAATTTTGGCAACAATTTAATTATGACAATGAACAGCTTTAAAAACTATTTTCCTCCTTTTCCTTTGAGAAATTTTAAAGCACCTTGTTAAAGCAAGAAGAATATGCAAGTTTTTGTTCTTCTCTTTAAACATGCTTCCATCAGTTTAATGGCATGGAAGACTGATGTCCTGTTTAAATTCTTGCCTGTTGAACTGACCTGAACTAACATGTACTACTAGCAGACACAGCACTGCAACCACAGTGCCCAGGGACCTCATCTGCAGTCTACAGGGTCTTCCTATTTTAATTAAATGGAAATTCAGTGGTTTATGATGTCCAGTGAGTAATAAAATTTTGTGATGATAATGACATTTTGTGTACAAAAAACTGCCTGTCATTTCCACTCTTCCACATTTCCACTAGATACCATTTGCTATGTTTCCTGGAATGCACAGAAATACTTTAGTATTCTATAGAATAATTGGAGCCCATCTATCCAAAATACTGAAGTAGATAAATCCAAATATTATCTAAAATTCCCATTAAGAGACAATAATGTAAATGCATGTTTAAAAATTTTGCAACAGAAAATTAATTCATTTGAAATTACTGATTACTGGGTTTATTCTTTTTTTTTTGTTAAACTTTCAGATGTGTTTAATACTTTCTGTAAATTTTAAATTATTTGAGATGAAATGTCTCATTACAACAAATTGTTTCACCCGCACAACCCAGGTTGTTTCACCTGCCAAAATTTGAAGCATGGATTAGCCAAAGTATTCACTGACATGAAAGAGAAGATAGAGAAAAGCATTTGCAAATAGAACAAAGTATAGGGCAAATTGTCCATGCAGACCATCTAGTACAAAAGAGTGATCACAGACCTCATAGCAGCCTTCCAGTATCTGAAGGGGGCCTATAGGGATGCCGGGGATGGACTCTTCATTAGGGACTGTAGTGACAGGACAAGGGGTAATGGGTTAAAACTTAAACAGGGGAAGTTTAGATTGGATATAAGGAGGAAATTCTTTCCTGTTAGGGTGGTGAGGCACTGGAATAGGTTACCCAGGGAGGTTGTGAGTGCTCCATCCCTGGCAGTGTTCAAGGCCAGGTTGGATGAGGCCTTGGGTAATATGGTTTAGAGCAAGGTGGCAGGGGGGTTGGAACTTGATGATCTTAAGGTCCTTTCCAACCCTAACTATTGTATGATTCTATGATTCTGGAGAATGTGAATAAAGGACTCAGAGATTGCTTTACACAAAGCTATGTTAGCTGTTTATGAAGAAAAGCACATTTCTATTCATCACTCTCAGGACGGTACTCGATCTAACATTCTCTCCCTGGATTGTCATGGCTGGATCTGATGGTGCTCATGCTGTTGGATAACGACTAAAGACAAGGTGGGTAGTTATCTCTGAGTGTCTTAATGCTATCTTTGCTACCACGCACGCGGACTCTAGTAAGTTACCAAATGGCAGGCAGAGTTCTCCTATGCCATGTGTCTTTCTTCAGTGTCTAAATATGAAAATGACAATGAATGACAGCCAAAGGCTTGACATGCTCCTGTACCTCAGCCTACAGACTCATCCCTTCCCCACTTCATTTCCTGTTGTGTTTTTTTTAAAGCTGTCACCTCTACTATTCCTGTTTCAACCATTCATGTGATTTCATTGTCTGTTATGGTCATCTCCTTATACACAGGGCCTGTAGGCATTAATTTTATCTAATGTACTATATGCTTGACACTCCACATGGTGTTAATGAGTTGCCAGCTGCCTCTTGTGATGCAAGAAGTAACCGCAAACCCAGTGTCGCTTTTACTCCTGCACTGGTTCGGTTTTCTATTGTGACACATAAATGTCAACTGGTATGATCAGAAGTAAACAGTCATGACAGACAGGAAAAAAGGAGCTGACAGTTGAAGGTGATGATATCCATTAGGCTCCTACAGCTGCCACCTCCTGGGGAGACTGCTGAAGGATTTGAAATGTGGTGCAGAGCTCCTGGCTAACGTGGCTCTATGACAAAGAATATGCTTACCTTCAAAATACCTGGCCTACCACCTAACCATCTGGCTTATTATCATTCAGATAAATCCACTTATATGCGCAGAGGAGAAAAGCATGATGGAACATCAGAAGTGCAGAAAAAGGGCAGAAACATTAGTCAATCAGCACAATGATTCCCGAACAGTTGTTAAGGGAGCATGTCATTGCCTTGCTCACTTAACCATAGACATAAAAGAAAAAAGCTTCCCAAAAAGACAGAGTTTAAGCTTTCAATTAAATTAAGCTGAATCTTAAGATGTCCATCAAGAGTAGTTAGAAAGATTATATCCAAGTCAATCTTTATTCACGTTTCACTCTTTGTGATAGTAGATTAAACACTTCATTTTGCTGAAGAGAGAACTTTTACCTGATAAATGCAGAAGAGAGAAAAATCACTTAGGTTAAATACCAAGCCAGTTTTCTTACCACAACTGGTTCCGCTGGACTTTTAAGTTGTGCAAATCAACCAACGACTGTATTTGACGTGTGAGAGGATGACTGAGGAAATTTGAGACCTCCCAGTGAGTGCAAACCCCCAGCAGACACCAGTGCCTTTGCTCTCTCCCCCACACCTCTCCGACACGTTCACAGAGATGTCAGGGCAGAATGCAATCCTCGCATGGCACTTGTACCTCTAGGCTGCTGCAATTTATGCCAGGGCTAACATAGCTCAACCCAGAAAATTAGTTGTAACTGCTTCCATGATCTCCTCCTTCCATCCCCCACACCAAGGAGCAGTATTTTTCCTTATAAGAAGCTCAGTTAATTGCCTTTTATTATACACAATATTCATTCCTTAGATTTCCATCACCAATACAGCTATTATAAATTATTTTAGCTGTACTCTTCATGCTTTTATCCCAGTATTGATTTTATTTTTAATGTAAACTTTTAAATTATAGTGCCAGAGAAACAACTACTTACATAGCGACGCAGACTAAATTAGCGAGACCCGAGAGAAAAATACAGATAGGTGCTGAAGATATTTGATAGGAAACATTAAAAGCCAATATTATTTTATGTAACATTAAAATGTAAGAAAATGCAAATGTAAAGGGTGTTCTACCTTCCAGTATACAGCAATAATAAAGTATTAGATTCGAGCTTCATAATTAACTTAATCAGATGGACTTTTAAATCTCCAATTCCTTTCCTTCAGCCACCTAAGCTTACTTAGCTTGAAGAATACAATTATGAAAAACATCAGAAGATACTAGTGGGAATGTCTCCCTGTGCTTGTGTTGCAGTAAAGCATGCAGTATTTTACAAAACATCTGATATTTGGCCATTGTAGTATTTTACATATATAGATGTACATCTCTGGACTTGCTAAGGAAATGCTTTTCTGTACCTCTGATACAGGGACTTGAGGAATACCTCCTTTAAACTGCTAAACTAAACAGAGAATTTAAAGGTGTGCGTAGTCTGGTCTCTGCAAACGCATGCACTGATAAATACTGTATGCAGAATCTCAGCATTTGCAATTAGCTGAAGGCAATTTCAGTAAAAAATAAAACCTTTTATACCATGGAATTACAGCAATAGGTTAAATTGTAATTTTTGTCAACAGGTCCATTTTTACTCTTATCGATTTGCACAAGGTGATGCGATGCACTGATTTGAATCTTATATACAGAGGTGATACTGCATTAACTGAAAAATTATTGGATTCCTTCCACTTTATAACAGATTCCTTTGCATTATCAAAGTTTTAATTTCTGATAAGTTTTGCAGAACTCAAAAACCTAAAACTCACCGATTTATATCTTAATTCAGATATGCCAAATAATTCAAGATCAGGAATTCCAAAATAACAGACTACTCAGACTGCAATGCAAACGTGAAACAAAAGTAAAAGTGTTAGCATTTTCCTTCCATATATTGTAGCAAATTAATTTTTGGTTTTGGTAACGTAGCTTATTAGTTTTGCATAATTTAAGTTTTAATTCATCGTTTAATTTTTAATTAAGTAGTCTCTTTCAAGATGAGCTTTCTGCTCAGATTTTAGTTAGATGCTAAACATGCTATGCATAAAAGCAATGGCAAGAATGTAGTATTTAGTTCATATGATATCTCCGTGATTTCAGACATGAAAGGAACCAGTTTTTCAGAGTGTAAAATAACAGCAATTGTAAAATGTCATATAAATTCTAAATAATTAAAGCCCCCTGAAAATATCTGAATAACCAGTGGGGCAATTTTACAGAGAAGAGCCAGACACTGTTTCTAGATTCTGCTATGGGTTTTTAATTTTAGTTGCTTAGTTTTGCTCTGGGGTTGGGCTGTTTTATTTTTTTTTTCCCTTTACTTTTTTTTGTATTTTGCTCCCTGACCTCCACCCTTAATCCTGAAATTTTGCTAGAGCAACAACACTGGATTTTACAGGGCTACCTCCCACTTGAATAAGACAAACACTATGCAATTCCAAATACAGAGAAACAGGCTAAATCCTGAGGAAGGGTTACATCTATTTTTGCACATAAAGAGGAAATTTGAAAACAAAAACTATTCAAAACTGCAACAAAGTAAAATTTGGTCGGAATCCTAATTATGTATGAAACTAGCCTGAATGCTTACCTATATGTATTGAAAAATATGAAAAAGTCTTGCTCATCATAGACTGGAAAACCCACTTAATATTATACCATTACAAACTCCATGGACAAGGAATTCTTAAGTGTTGTTAGTCTGATTTTCTTGATATTTACTGAAGAAAAAAAATAAAGAAATCCTGTATTAAGAACACATCTCTCAATTCAAATAAATACTATTAGTGCTCCCAGCATTTCTCATCTCCACAACAGCCACCCTTCATAGTGAAGGAAGGTCAGCATCAACATACACAAGACACCTAACAGCAAACAATGAAAGTAACCTACTGCATATGCTTTTTGCACACACATAAATACATAAATAACAGTACAACCCCAAGTATCATTTCCTTTGAAAATCTCTTCAATGCCCTGAAGAAAACAATATTGATTTACATATGGGTTTCTATACCAGAACTACTTCAGTTAACACTATGACCTCTAAATTTAACTTCAAACAGTAATATCTATAGTGTCCAGAAAGTTTCCAGAGACAGAAGAGTACCATCTCACTGATCAAGATACATAAAAACGCACACACACATGCCTACACCTTTCCTAAACAAAAGGGAAGCAGCCGGCTATTCCAGCTCTGGGAAACTCTTTGGCTTCATGGTTGAGGGAAGGTTGAGTAACCCTCACTTTGAAAGTCTCTAAACCTTAGAGCTTATTTTACAACTGCATGCTTAAGAAGAATCCCTTGTAGGATCCACCATATAAACCCCATTTCCCCAGAAATTAACTTTGAGGGTGTTTCAGACAGGAAAGTGAGATCTCCCAGCAATGCCCGTTACTGTTCCTATTTCAGTGGCATGGTGAAGCATAGGCCCTGGAGGCGGCAAACTCAGAAAATTTTCCTTGACAAAGCTGTTGTGAAGTCCCAGAACACTTTCCAGGTAAGAAGGCAGGAAAATAAGTCAGAAGTTTGCTCTTCCTTAGAATGTTTCATTTTGGGTAAATCCACATTCTTTAAAGAAAATGTTGATAAAATATTGTTTAACAGCCTGTCGTTCAGCTAGATTTCTGAAGGGAATGAGGAGCAGCGAAATTTTGCTTGGAGATCTTGGTCTTGAAGTTGGCCTCCCTTAGGGCTGAAGACGCTCTATGTGACTGGACAGTAGCCTGACTACAGGGATCAGTTTCTCAGTCTGAAAAAAGCAGCATCCGGTGGCTGACCTCCAGGTGCACAATAAAGGTCTGTCAGGGGAGATATACATAAAGATGGGCTATGCACAACTGAAGAGCAGAGTACAGTGGGTTTTCTCTCCTGTTCAACAGGAAGCAGCAGGAGGAAGCCCTGTTTTTACAGACCTCTGCACTATTCTAATACTCTGTTGTTCTACTACAGATAAACGCACACAGCAGAGCAAGAAACCACTGATATATTGACATTTAGATTAATCACACTGGCTCTTCTGCTTTTCTGGGAGTTTGTTGTCACTTTGGAGTTTGGGTTGAGTTTTTTGGTTGTGTTATGGCAGGGGGGGAGGTTAACAAATGGCTAAAATGCAAAGACTATGGTGATCCAAAACACCTGAGTTCTCAGAATGTTAGTTGTCTCAGTTTAGCTAGTGTTTCAAAGAACTAATGGCTAATGAAGATGTCTATATTAACTTTAAACATGTTTTTGCATGAACATTGAGAAAGCCTATGGCAATACTACTGGAAACCCCAGAACCCAGCTTTCAACCCAGCAAATGAAAACACCTAATAGGAGCAATGCAAAGTTCAGGTTGAGATCTAGTGGTGTCACTTCATTTATACCTGATTAAACTTTCTGATAAGAAGATATGAATAGATCAGCACTCACTGCAGGAAACAGTTACTTATTAAGGCTTTACAACAGCTCTCTGGAAAAGAGGCAAAAACGTGGATTGTGGTACCAATGAACTCTCCAGTGATTCCCCATCATTGGGTACTAGCATTGTAAAAAGAAATAAACTTACTCAGCTTACTAACACAGAATAAAAGGTTTTTGCTCCTTAAAGTGCAGCAACATAGCACATCTCTGTATGCTCAAAATCTGAATAATAAGGCCACTTTCCCTGTGTGATTAGCCTATTTTGCTGTCATATTTATAAAAACAATTATTTTTAATAATAATTCATGCTACTTGACTTATTAATCTTACCAGATAACAGTAGTGCATTTCAGCAATATAAAAGATCCATGACAAAAATTTATCACCTATCCTTCAGCTGTATACAGAAGTATTGGAAAAAATGAAGATAAAAGGGAGAGATTTCCAAATTCACACACACTTTCCTGATACTGAAGGCCAGGCAGGAAAGGACTGAAGCAATTCCCATTTCCTTACCCACAGACACCAGTGGCAACAGCCTCTGTCACTAGAAAATTCATGCGGGCTATACAGGCATCACTGCAGATCAGTATTCAGGTAGTGGTAAGGAACCATTAAGACAAGGAAGGCGATACACTTATGGTAGAAATTGTTATCTTTCATTACTGATGACCGAACATTCATTTTGAACCAAATTTATGGTATTTTTGAGTAACAGCAGTGCTTATTGCTCAGTTTGCGCTATGCCAAGTCTGTAGCTGTAACACAAATGCTGTGTTTAAACCTGGTACTCTGGTTTGCCTGAATGTACTGATAACCCAGAAAACATGATGAGGATGTAAGAGCTGGCAAACCAAGACTGAATGAAAACTGTGACTCTACAAACAGTGGTGTTAGCAAATTCTGTCCTACCATGATTTTATTAAATCCCCACCTGAGATTTCCATTCCCTCTGCTGCAAAGAGTGGCAACATGACCAATACACACACAGAGAAGCCTTTCTTTCTATCAGGACACTTATCAGGTCTTTTTTTTACCCCTCCCCAGACACCTATCTCCATGAAACTTTCAGGAACAGAGGCCGTAACCTGAAGTACTATAGCAAGGTGTAAATCACGCCTCAAAGACAGATCCATCAAAGTAGGGGAAAGTAGTAGGCTGTTCATCTCTCAAGGAGTTAAGACATTACCTTCGAATGAAAAAACATAAGCATTTTGAGATTTCGTTTTCCTTTCACCTAAGGCCCTAGCAAACAGTATAAATTTTGAGCAGCCATATCTATTTTTCAGTGGCTAAACTGGCAAATGTTTCTGGGCATTGCCATATTTCACAAACCGTGAGGGGGTTTCTGTTGTAGTTTTGGGCCCAGTGAGATTCAGAAAGTACAAAAGGGCACATAAGATGCTGTACATTTTATACCCAGTAAACTCTGATCTGCGATTGATTTATACAGTGTGCTAAGTCTTTATTTCTTTTCCTTTAGCTTGGCAACATAATTTCACTTTGATGGTCAGCCTTCCAATTAATCAAAGTGGACACAGCATTTGCAGCTTCTTTTGAAGTCAGAAAGAATTGTGTGCTCAGGACCTCTTAAAATGAGACCACTTATTTAGGCACTTAAAGATGGCTGTCAACACCCAACTCCAGTCTCCTAAGTTTGAAATTGCTGATCTTAGTATAATTTGCACAAGGAAAAGTGAACCTGGGGCACTGAAAGCCTACACAAAATCTTACCTCTCGTGACCAAGAAGTCCTTGGCTCTTAGTTATACGTACACACAAATCCCTTTTGTGACTGGTTTGCCAGTACTGAAACACATTAGAGTACATAGCAGTAGACCACTGCTAATTCACTGGTTTGTTCAGAACTGTTTTCTAGGGGGATCTTATGTCCAACTGCAATTACACGATAATGAAATCCAGACAAAGATTTACAGAAGTCAGAAGAATGCAGCAAACTTATAAGGCATTTCTCTGTGTCTGACCGCTCAGACGAATTGCATCCAGGTCTACTGAGCGCTGGCTGTACTGTGCTTAATTTTAACACTTGGAGGCAGACAGCCTGATAAGGGAAGCACTAGCTGACACCGCAGCCCAGCACACAAGCAAGCAGCACTCCTCCTTTGTGGCAGGAAGCGTTATGCATTCACAAAAATTCCCTCTCACAAACTAAGAAGTGCTAGAGCATTAATAAAGACCAGGAAAAAAGCATTAGCGGCTGGGTGGAGCAGAGACATTTTCCAGTACAATGTCTTTTTTCTTTCAGTTATGTGTCAAACAGCTTGTCTGTACTGACACACAAGTGTAGCTGGTGTGTGATGGGAGATGATGTGTTACATGAAGGAAGCCACAAAAGTTCACATCAAGGCCTGTAGCAGGCTGGTACCCTGGTCGTTAGGCCATACCAAAGCCAAGTACCACACTACAGCTGCGGCTGCTTTTTGCCCTTGTTAAATCAGAGCTAGCAGAGGTGTGCCTGAACAAATGCTCTGCTTTGTTCTACAGACCTCCTACATAATGCACATGAACTACAGAGGTCCAGGGAGGAGTTACAGTGCTAGGAACAGTAAAATATATTTTATATTGTAACTTGTAAGAGATCACAACATACTGTAAGCACTTTCCTTCTCTGTTTAAAAAAACACATCTTGCTATTTCACTTGTAACACATAATACATTAGATCAGAGCATACCAGGCAAAACACTTGCTTTGTAAAGTTTTTATCATGAGCTTTTTATCAAAAGCAAAGGCTGACCAGGCTCAGTTTTTCTGATCTGAGTGTTTTTCAGTTCACCAAATTAAATGTAGCTCATGGTAGAGTATTCCACTTCCTTCCCATAAATTTGCTGCACTTGTTTGTTAGGCTTTACTAGGTGCTCTAGAAGCAACTCAGAGAGCAGAAACAGTATTACTCAAAAAATATGAGGTAACCAATACTACTGCATACAAGCAAAAGACCTGCTGCAGTCAAACACAGCTCAACTTTCCCTTCTCACTGCACCCAGGGAGAACATCCTGCTCAGCACCTCTCACCACTGGGCCGACAGAAAGAAAAGATCAAACAGCTGTGGCAAATGCGGGGCAGTCAAAACTAAGGGTATCCCTAAGCACAATGATGTGGAACAGGTGAGTAGGTGAGTGCTGCCAAGGACATCAATACAGTTGCTTAAATGCAAACAACCTGTGGAAATATTTGCATAACCTATTCAGTTCTGTGAACTGGGTCATGATTTGTATCACTGAATAACTCACAAACAGAGATGTATAAACAAACTGCTTACTAGAAATCACTTACTCAAGCCTGAGAGGCACATTTAACTAGGAACAGACCAGCGGTTCCTTTCACCAGGCATCTGTGCCTCCAGCCTACATATTTGTGCAGTCTAATGAAATCCCTGAACATGCATAACTTGCAGTGAATCAACCTGCCTATGACACAGGAAAATAAACTATTTACACAAACAGTTTTATGTGGACCACAACTAAACACTCAGTTTGCCATTACTTGTATATCTTAAGTATAGTAAATGCACTGCTATCTTTGTTTACTCTTTGCTTTTAAACAAAAAAACCCTAAGAGGGGCAATGTTAAAAACTGTTGAAAATAGGACTGTGAGGAAATCCAAAGATACTTTTTCATATCATGCATAAGCCAAGGCACGCTACGTATATACACATGCAGATTATATGAAGACATTTTACAACACATGAAAATTAACTTGTGTATTAAAAGATTAAAAGAACCATCTAGATCCTGCTTTGTTGATACATGGGATGCTTTCTATGGTTTTCAAATTTGCTGCCAACGCCTTAGTCTTTTTAACAATATTTACTATTTCTAACCCATATTGCTGTTATCCCTTTCTACCACCTCCCTACTCCCAGAGAAGGCATTTCCTTGGCAGTGTACTGCTTGCCTTCAGGGAGTAGGCCCACTGCTTCGGAAGGCTGAGATCAAACTACATGTGACGGGTGTCCTGCAGGAACTCCCTGTGCCTGTCGATTTTTACTTCTCTTGTGCTCTCTTCTGCTGTCTCTCCTGTTAATGCCATTCCCCTGCTCCAAAAGTAGCAGTCCTCTTTACCTCTCAATTCTTCCAATAAATCTAATCAACCAAACTCCAAGGCAACTGAACTCTACTTCTGTCAAGCTTGAAAGCTGTTAAATTCTACTTCAAACCTGAGGAAGAGACAGAATTGCCCAAAGCTTAAGGGCCTTTTCCAGCTGTACCAGCTGGTTAATTATGAGGTATTCTCTCTGTTTACAAACCTAGCCTTTGAACCTTCCCTACTGTATTTCTCATCTAAAAATTGAACTCTGGTTTCTTCTCTGCTTCACTGCAGCCACGTATCAAGGAGTGCCAACAGAAACTCCATTGCAAAGGGGTATCTAATTATTTGGGTTAAACATTCCCAGGCATGTAACAACATGGTGGAAAAGAAGAAGCTAAATGGAATTAAAATTTACCTTACAAGCCACAGCCCCTGAATAAAGAAAATTGCATGCCAGAAGTCGAAAGAGTTAGGATGTGAGTTCCCCTTGTATCAATACTTGCAGGCAATCACTCACCTTTTTATCGAGAACAATAACCTTTGTGGTGGTGTGGTGACCCAGCTTGGGAGAGTAAATGGAAAAAAACTATGGAAAAAAAGGACTTTTTATTATTCCTTGCAATCAATATGTAAAAATTTAAATGATCTAAAAAAGCACCTCTTTATTAAAGAGTTGATGGAAGTGTGGGTCAGTCCTATTATCCTTTTAAATTAGTAAAAAAATCCTGATCTTTTAAAATTCAGAAGAATAATGTATATTTAAAATATTCTGTAATTACTGCAAAAGTATTAATTAACAGTTCATGGATGCATAAGTAGTGAGATGAAGGAACAAGCCATCTACTCACTATAAATATAAGCTTAAAAAATCATTTTATAGCATTTCTGCAGCTGTATGATGTTAGGCAGGTCACAACACTAGTACTTTCCTCTGAAAACCTAATAATTATTAACCTTTTTAATTTTTAAGCTGAATATTGACTTTGCAATAAATTGGAGTAAGTTCAATCTTACAGTCAATTCCAAACATGAAAGAGTTTCTCTTCCAGCCACACTGACCATTAGCACTAATTTACAGATATTTTCTTAGGCTTGACTCAAAGAGAAGTCTGAATTATCTTACTGCAAACGATTTTAAGTAACAACGCAATAATTCATATATAAAACACAGAATTATAGATACATAAAATCACTATTTTCTCTACTGAACTATAAATGATATTAAAAATTACTCCAAATTGAATGGGAAAACATTACAATATACAACACATTCTTCCATCTGCAGTAAGACCTACAGGTAGAGAGGAAAAGTATGGGATGCAAATCTGTTAAATTCAACCCTTCAGAAAACGTGGTGAGTTTGCCTCTATACTTTGACTGCTTTTGTTAATTTCTTTTTTTATAATAAAAAAAAAAAGCTTTCTAGTTAGATTTGGCCACTATTAATATTGTACGCCATCCTTCAGCTACCAGAAACATCCCTGTTCTCTCCACAGGAGTCCAAATCACAGTGTAAAGAAACTCCCCATTCCCTGAGCACAGGGAAAGCTGGCTGATCAAGCACAAATCTCCTCCTCCAGCCCATTCCCAAACAGTTGTGCTGCACCAGCTCCACAGGAAGGATTGTGTTTTCTCATCCTGGAAACCCAGAGGGAGGAAAAGAGAAAGAGGTAGGAGGAGAGACATGTTTCCTGCATAGCCTATGCTAGAGAAATCAGTCAACAGACAGGGGACAGGGTAGAAGGTCCAGTGGTCTGTGAGTAAACCACTTATAACGTGGTCTATGGGCACCTGAGCTGGGAGGGAAGAATTCACATTGGTGGTGTGGGAAACTGGCTGGGCACTAGTGGGGTAATCAATGCCCCCCCAGGAGTGGAGCATGAGTCAAGAACAGGGGCTGAAAAGGCCAGAATCAACATGGTGGGAATTTGCAGTGTCAGGATTTTGTGGGGATCAGACGCTGTGGCCTGATTCATATATGTAGCCATAGGAAGCAAAATACATCAGAAATAGGGATATTCTAATAATAATAGAGGAATCTTTCTAGAAATTGCAACTTAGAACTTTTCTGTTTCATACTAAATTCTCCATGGACACAGAGATCTCCCAAAGGTACAGAATACTCCCTTCAAAATCCTTTAGCAATACAGAAAGAGAGAATTAATCGTGCAGATAGCTATAGCCCTTTTGTGTAACTGCACTCCAGCACAGCATCCCCATCATTACCAGAATCTGGACACAATTTCACATCCCCAGTGCTGTATCAAACTGCCTTTCCTAAATTGGGAAACTCACTCCACTACAGTTCTAAACATAGGAAATTAGGAGTATCAGATAATACATTTATGAGGTTCATACCAGCTTCAATTTCAGGAACAATATTGCATTATTTCTTATGTTTTTATATGTATGTATAAAGATAGAAACCTTCTCCAAACAAACCCTAAAGTACTGTCAAGAAAATTATTTCAGGATATCCTGAGATATATGTGGACAGCAAACACTGCATAGTCCAAAAGATCATTTGTGTCACTTAACTAACTGATGCGATAGTTGCTTGATGTTCTCTGGTATGACCAAAGGAATAAAGAAAATAGGAGGGGGGAGGAGGAGAGGGGAAAGAAGAAAACAACAGCCCCAAACAAACCTAAATATCTTCCCATGTATTTCCTTCCTCAGATTTTTTCTAATTACAAGGATGAAATCCTGTTAGGGATATTCATCACAAGCACAAAAATAATCCATTAAATAAATTTTGTAAATTTGCTGGCTGACAGTTTAATTATTAACAAACTGTCAGGACTCAGGCATCTAGGGGACTGCCTTCATCAGGAAATAGCCCAAACCAGAAGAGTAAACTCAGTAAAATCTGAACTGGAGGGATCACTGAAGAAGAGACAAGCTGCTGGAGTCCCTCCACCCACCAAGCTCCCAAACGTTACCTGAAAGCATTACTAGTCTCTAAGTGACCAACCTCACATTCTGATTACATGCCATCCAATTTCTACTACTCTAGACCTCAATACAATGCAATTCTTGTGGCATCCCAACACTCCAACATACCAACGATGTCTCCCAGTGCAATGCTATCAGCAGGTTTTCATAACTACAATTTCATTTTGTGTGCCTGTGCAGCAAGGTCAATAATTAAAATATTTAATAAGATCTATCCTAGTGTAACCTTCAGAGTAATCACCTGCTAGACCTCTCATTACTTTTTTAATGCCCTTTGCCAACTCTGAGAGCCTGACTTTTCACTAAAAAGAGACAACTTTCCCTGCTGATCCATTCCCCCCCCCCCCCCTTTTTAGGCAGTCTGTTCACACCTTACATTCCTTTTAAGGTGGTTACTCATCCACTGAGGTCTACAGCTCTTTCCTTCTAAGGTTTTTAATCTCATGGGCCAGATGCTTAGGCTGTGCTCTGCAGGCCCTTGTTAACCTTCAAAAAGAACACACACATCTTTGCATGAAGATTTACTTGTAGCAGCAGCCACTGGTGAGAAGCCAAACCAAAAAGATCTAGAAAAACTCTTACAGTCCTAACAGCTCTAAAATATGTTTTTTGAATACTGTTAATCTTGGGAAAACATAGTATTGTCTTAAAGAAAAAGAAATCTGCACAATAAAAGCATCTCACAAGAAAGTGAATGTGTCCTACCATCAAGAGATCAAATTTTTCAATGAGCTGTTCAAGATTAAAAATAATCAAAATGCAGGTGTCTACTTTGCTTCTCCTCCAATTTAAATCTGAAACTATTCTGTTTTGGGAGAATGTTCTGAACCACAAAAGGTCTGGTCACACAAACCAAACTGCCAATGAATGATGAACTGGCTGCATTGTGCCAGACAGTCAATGAATGTTACAGGTGGCTGCACACTGCCAGTATATGATGTCCAACTTCCAGTGAGCTCTAGCAGATTCCACCTGCTTCCCCTGCAAAAAGCTGTGGGTATTTTTAAGTGGCATTTTTAACCATTTGAGGAGTTGGATTATAAAAATATTCATCACCAACTGATGCAAATTGGTATGTAAGTGTTATATTCTCAGTCTATCCACTGGAAGATGCTCCTTCCTGCATTTATATCTGTCTCTTCTACAGGTCTCCTGTCTTCACATTAGACATTTGAGTGTTAGGAACAGGTAACTATAGATAGCTGATCTTTCGCATATGTCCTGTACAGAGTGGCTCTTACCACAGCTGATAAATATTAAAAAGACCCACAATTACTTTAAATATGCTTACAAAAAGCTTGATTCGGGCAGTTCTAAGTGATTGTCCCAAATTAAGAAGGAAAAGCCAAGGCTTACAGTAAGGTATACTTTGCACCATCATCTTTATATCCTCCTGAGTGCAAATTAACAGTGCACCCCATATTCTCCCCACTCCCCACTCCCCAGTTAGTGCTGAAAAAGGCTTCTCCATACTCAGAGCCCAGTTTTATGCTCAAGCCTGAAGTGACAATTAGCTGGCCTGCCTCTGGACACCAGTCCCATGCTGCTGGATCCCACCTGCTACTTTACCTTATATTCACTTTCTGGTCAGCCATAACCCCTTGAATGCTCTGCTGACTCTAGCTGTTACGCCCTTTGTCAGTGCATTAGGGTTTTAGAAGATTTGTCTTGGCTGCTTGCTGAATTGAACACAGTGTGATCCTCCTGCAAGAGATATCCTACCTACCCTGCTCTGTTAAAAAAATAAACAAAAACATAAATAGGCAGCATGTTGTTAGTTCTATTATTGTGAGTCAGAGATTAGAAGTAGTGACTTTTAAACAATGGGGTTCTCACAAGACTGTAGAAAAAATACCTAGAACTACAATGTAAATCAGGTTTTTCCAGCTTGCACTAAAACTTATGAAGACTACAGCATAGAAAAGTGTTGTGCTTTTTGTTAAAACAGTATGAAATAACAGTACAAAGATCAGGAAACAAACAAACAAACATATAAAATGTTTAATAAATTCAAGCAGCCAAAATGACTCCACATAATTCTTTAAACTCATCAGATTCAGCTTCAGAAATCAAAATAACGCTGTGAACCATACAGAATAAAGGATCTCAGGAAAGATTTTAGCAATAACCACCAGAGCTGAATGATTTCCCCTACCGAAATATCAAAGGAAAATAGCTGTCAAAAGTGTAAATTAAATCTCTTTTAAATTGAACAGAAAATTATTTCCTATTTTCCACAGGTTATGATTTGGAGTGATCTTAAACCTCTGGAAAAGAATTTCCCAATTTTCAAAAATTCTGAAGCCCAATTACAAGTAATTATAGCTTTTCATTTTCAACATGATGAAATAATTTGATTCTTTTTACAAGAGGTCTGGTTTAGCTCAAAATAGACAAGTTCTTCTGCAATGAGTTAGTACACAAAGACAATAAAGATCAGTCTCAAAAGAAAATCAGGAATACATGTTGGCTATAAATCATAAATGGAGCATTCAGGCAAAAATAGTTTGTGTGTTCTACAAATGCCACTTATTTCCATTGCACATGAGTGAGATAAAGTAAACAGACCACTGACAGTTTTGGCTTTCAAATACAAAATGGGTAAGATTTGAAAGAAGAAAAAGAAAACGTATGGCATAATCACTACTGTTAGATCTAGTTTTAAAGTATAATTTGGAGAAATAGAGTGCATGAATATAAGCTTTTCTATATTCTCATTACAGAAGAAAAGCAAACTAGGACCATATAGCATTAAATTAAAACTAAATATTATTTTAAGTATCTTGTTCCCAGGTCCACTTGCTTCCTCTGCCCCCAAGAATTACCTTTTTTTTCTTATTCTCTGGGAAAGAAACTATATTCACTAAAATTAGGGATTCCATTTCAGTAAAGCTCCTAAAACCTTTCACACAAAATCTAAAGCTCAACCAGCTCCAAGTCAGTACAGCATAGTTCATTAGCATAAAGTTCAATGTGCTTTGCAAAAGGCCTGTTGTAAGTCAAAAAAATGCTAAAACAACCAATGCATTTGAATAGAATTATATCTACACTAGCATGCATTTGAAACTAAGGTTTGGGTACATGCAAGATCACCTAGTAAGTACTAAGTGCTGTAGGAAACCTCTGCACCCCTAGTTTTCAAGGACAAAGATTTGCATGACCCCTTCAAGTTATCATCAAACGTGACGCAACACATAGCCAGTAGCAAGAGGAAAAGTCCAAATGTACTGTAGCAAATACCATTCAAACTCATTTATCAAAGAGAAGCAAAGCTTAGCCATCTAAGCAGATGAGTATAGTCTAACCTGAATGTAGAAAAATCTTAACACAACAGTTTGTAAACTCCAATTCCAGATCAGGGAAGCAAGCTAGCTATTTGGGCTCTGATTTCAACTGCTCCTACCCTCCCCTGGTTTGGTTGAAGGCTACCTATTTACAGTGCTCCCTTCCTGGAACTTTACATGTGTGCAAGATAGAGAGCACACACTTGTCGCAACATAAGCAGAAACTGATATAAAAAATACTAATAGGGATTGTATTCTTTAATACAGTAGTGGCTTTAATTCTTTTCCATGATAAAATGTATCTTTTTCCTAATGCTACAAATCCGTTAAGTACCTCCTGTCTTACAAAGTGACTAGTATAAAATAAAAAACTACTTTTGCAATGTATCAAAGCACTTGGTTACTGTTAAGTTTTCACAAAGAAATTTAGTAGACTGAGCACTGACATATTCAGGTTTCTCTTGTGGTCAGTCTTCACAAGCCCAGCAAATCTTCAAAGACTATGAACAAAAAGTGTCAGTCTAAGGAAAAAAACAACAAATCAACACACAACTGTTTAACCTCTAACAATAAGGAGAAAAAATTATTTTTTCTTGACAACAACAAAATGAGAAAACATGAGTTTACAAACATTAAGGCGCATAAAGTTATCCCTGCCTCTCAGGCTGGTGTGGGAACACAGCAGCTTGACCAATAGCAGACACATGGAGGGATGCATCACCCAACGAAGAGCCAGCCACACCAGCATCAGAAAATCAGCATCTACACCTGTCCCACCCCTTCAGGTAAGTATGTAGCTGAAAGCTAGGCAGGATTTAAGTCATATTATAGAATGCTATGTAATTCCATGATGGGTTCTATTAGTATGTACATCTTTTAACAGACTCCCCCAAAACAGCAAACAAAGCTCATTTTATATTTGCATAGACCATGAGTGGGATTCTTTTCCCCATGTTTCTCACCTATTTCAGAAAACAAGATAGGACACTACATTACAGGATTTACATATACTTGTCTCTCTTGGATGGTTAAACCAGCCAGACAATGATGTTTGGCTGAAGGTTAAGGTAGTTCTGAGACTGTCCTAGTAAATACTACTTGCAGACTCTGTTGGGTTGGAGGTTTGTTTTGTATTTTTTGTAATACTCAACAATGATGTGGAAAAAAATCGAAGGAAAAGGGATTTTCTTTTTTTTTTTTACTTCCCTATTTCCCCTACCAGACGGTATTTATTTTTATCAATGTTTGCTTCTTGCCAGGCAGCTGATTCAATTAAAACCTGAAGTAGATTTTGAAATGTGTACTATTTTCTCCAGTGTCTAACAGCCAAGAATTTGTTCAAACACCCTTGAGCTACCTCATCTAGCAAGACCCAGTCAATGTGAATTGAAAGTGCAAGTAACAAAGCGAAGGCTTTTGGCCTACATACAAAACTAAAAATATTAATTAATTATAAGCAAATCAAGATAAATCTAATATTAGGAGATAAATACAAAATGCTTTTAAATAAGCCATGTACTTATCCCACATGGGAGGCCCTCCATCCACCACATGTCCCCAAGGACAGGCCGTGGATCAGAGGACAGCTGTGGGGTCTGCAAAGATGAGGGTAACAGGGGTGAGCTGTGAGCCACAGCAAGCTACAGGGCAAGTTACATTTGGTCTGCAGGCTCTGAAGTGCCTCAGAGGCCCCCTGTTACACCTTCCCACAGCAAAAAGGTAAACATTGCAAACCTTCAGTCCATACAAGTTTCAAAACACAAACTAAATACCACAGCCAGTCTGCTGGAGACTACACAGTCGTCAAAATTCAACTTTCCAATTGCATTATTTTATCTACATTAAGGAATATTTAGAACATAAACAAATAAGTGGTAATTATAGTCTATTATTTTGTCTAAAGACCTATAAAGATATCTTTTCTGCAAAAAAAATACGGCTGCCTCCAATCTGATTTACTCCACCACACAGAAGCACTGTTAGCTCAGAAGTTTATGAATTCGCTATCTTCCCTTGTAAGGTTTTGGACAGAGCAACCCACTGGACATGATATCAACCTTGTCATATACCGACTGAAGACACACAAGGCAGTCTAGGGCCCCAAAGAGCACTGTTTAAATTTCCTGAGAGGATGGAAAGATATCTGTAACTTGTAAGCAAGAAGTACAGTCACTCATTAAAGAAACTTATTCTAGCAATTACAGCCATCCATGCACTGGGCAGAGATGTGAGTGATAGAGAAAATTTAAATGTGCTTTGATTTTACAATTATCTTTGCCTTCTACTGACCTAGTTTAGGAAGTGGTTTTATGCAGTTTTATCTTCACTGAGAAGCAGACATAAATAAATTATCCATCTCAATTTTGTTGGCATTTTGTTGACTTATGTATGAGGTGATGAGATTTGCGATGATATACTCACTGTTTTCCAGCATCTTGGGACAAGTACTCTTTCAACTGTCTGAATGGCACATGGAAGGACCTACTCTGTGGAAACCTCTATGTGTATCTTCTAAGGAGATGGCTCTGAGTTGTCAGAATCTAAACTGTACTCTAATCTAGATGTTCTTTGTTCAAAGCAGTCTCTTTAAGTAACTTGTGACTAGCAGCAGCAGGAAAGTCAATAGAAACGAAATATCTCAAAATCAAGCTTTAGAATGTAGAGGAAGTACAGCAAGATACCGACAAGCACCAAACTGTATAAAAAGTTTAGGAGAACAGTAATAACACACTTATTCTTTACAATCAAAATATGTCTGTCTAAGGTGGGTCACATTTTAGAAAAATCTGAATAAAACTGAAGATTGTGGCACCAATCAATTCACATTTCTGTGACCATACTTTTACTGAGATGCATATGCCCAGATTTCCTTGACTTAGGCTGTGACACTACATATTCACTGCATTCAAATCCAAGTTCAGAAGCAGCTCTCCACTGATTTGCCACTGCTTTATTCACAAGGATATATGCAAGTACAGCTACTCTACCTGTAGCACTGAACATTATTCTGAAAAAAAAATTTAATCTGCTCTTGACCAAACTCTTAGAACCAAATTTTCTCATATGTAAAAGATCAATGACATTGGACTCTCAAGGCTCATTACAAAGGCTTTGTAATTAGCCTGCAAAAACCTCTCAAAAACTCTTAAGTGGAATTTTGTGCAGCTGAGTTTCTCTTCTATGAGGCAAATCCCTGAAACGAACAAATTAGTCACAAGGCCCCTAAGGCAGAAAAGTAAGGAAAGCTTCTGTTCTCTCCAACTCTTAACACAAGGGACTTCCAATGAAATTTAAATATTATAAATAGGCAATACTCTATTATACAATTCATAATTAGACAGTGGAACTAACTGCTACAAAATGTCATTAAGGCTGAGGACTTAGCAAGGCTGGAAAAGGATTAGACATTTACATAGGTTAACAAAAATATCCAGAGCTCTAATAATTTTCCAAGATCTATTAAATACCATGTTCCAAAGTTCAACCCAAACTCTAACCAGACAAAGAACAGGCAGCTCTTTTCAGTGGTGTCCAGTGACAGGATGAGGAGCAATGGCCATAAACTACACCACAAGAAGTTTCACCTCAACATAAGGAAGAATTCTTTACATTGAGGGTGGCAGAGCACTGGTGGCTGCCCAGGGAGGTTGCAGAGCCTCCCTCTCTGGAGACATTCCAAACCCCCCTGGACATGTTCCTGTGTAACCTGCTCTAGGTGACCATGCCTTGGCAGGGGGGCTGTACTAGATGATCTCCAGAGGTCCCTTCCAGACCTAATGATTCTGTGATTCTGTGATCTTCCACTGAAACCTCCATTGTTGATAACTGGATACTGAAATAGCACAGCTTAACAAGCCCAGTCTATAATGGTAATAAAACAATCAAGTTGATCCACAGGGTTCAGCTCAAAGTGGCTAATGATCATAGTGTGTGCAGTCATAAGAATCTGGAAACCAAATGGAATGGGAAGCAACTTCTCATGGCAGCCAAAGATATACAAAGTGAACTGCAATGACAAGGTTAGGTTTCAACGCTACATTAAGAACCGAGCTACAGAATAAAAAAAAGAAAATTATAGGGTTCCTTTGCTGTTGTGTTATAAACCTATTGAAAAGCAAAACAAAACAAAAACTCATTAACAGTCAACATGCAAGGCTAAAATACACTTATGGAATCATAGAATAGAACTTGATTTCAGAATTTAAAAAACTGTTTAAATTAAAAAGTTTTTCTGCCACTGCTTCTTTGCTCTTCCCTCCTCTATATGCAGGCCTGTCATAAATGCTCTCCTTTCCACAACATAACCTGTCCTTACTTCTCTGCTTCCCAGAGGATATTCTAACTTTTTAAATCATTTGTCTGTTTTTGTATTTCTCTCCTCCCTTACCAGCTCCACAAGAGACAGGCTGTGAGGCAGCACATCTAGACTGACACCTCAAAGAGCCACAGGTGTACCCACTAGTTACAGAAGGCAAAACTCAACAGTGGAAGTGGGGCATAAAAAAAACAAAAAAGGGGAATCTAACCATAGTCCAGCTAACATAAAGCATCAGTCCAGTACTAAAAGCATGAGGTTGAAAGGTTTGAAAAGAAGATGTGCAATTAAAAATACCTAATTCCAAATCCATACATGCTAATCTCTGTGTTAACAAGCCTATCTCTAAAATATGAGTTAAGGTTCTACCAAATGGAAAAACCACCACATTGATAGTTCCTATAAAACACGGGTCAAAAAACTGACTTCCTGTGCAAATATTTGAACTATAAGTAAGTAACATTTCAGCCTCTGCATGCAATTATTAAATATTAAGTAAATAGCTATGGATCATATGTACAAAGGTGAATGCAAAATGCAGCAACATTTAAATTAAGATCAAAATAAGAAACAGCCCCTTGGTGTTTTGTTTTTCTTCAAAGTGGGGTGGATAATAAACACCCAAGAGCTTTCCAAGGCCTCAGAACAGATTGGATCAGTTTCTTTATGTTCCCTTTTTGTAGTCCTGTCACAGAAGCAACGTATCAAATGATACGACCTGCAATTTGGTGGCAAAGAGAAACACTGCACCTCCCTCCAGTCCTTGAAGACTTTTATTTTATGTTATTTAGGGAAAAGGAAAAAAAAAAAAAGCAAGCACAAAGGCAAATCTGATGAGTTGCACTGAAGTGCTCAAATCAAGAATTTTATTGCTTAACTCACCCTCCACTACACTGAGAGCTCAGACTAATCCGGCAGGTCAGATACAGTAAGACACCAACAGTGGCTCTTCATAAATTTCTATGAGGCTTGAAACCATCACTGGTAGCCATTTATCTAACCCTGCATCCACAGTACACAGGTTTGAGGCAGGAGCCAATCTTTGGACCCCAGCAGGGAAGGGACCACAGATCCACAAACAATATACATTCATTCTTTTGACAAGTCCCAGAGCACAATAACTGTTCCACGGCACGGATCCCTGTTGGTGCACAGTAGCTCAACCTTTGCCTGCACCCTAGAGAAACAAGGAATTACATGTACACCATTACAGAACATGGTTCACAGACACACAGAAGAAATGCTGCATTCTGACCCTGGATTAAAACTGGGATTTAGAACATGGACTAGTTTTTCCCAGTCTATTTCCTTAAACAACAAATCTGATTTTATAATATAACCACTACACACACAATTAAGAACCCACCTTCACAATCATGAAGGCAAAGAATATTCATCCGAAACCTAAGAAAAAGTATTTGATATACTTTGCCATACCTATGAAAATATTTTATTTATATTGACAAAACAGAAAAAATAAAACTCAGATAAACCACTGAAGGCAGTATTAAAACAAAAATAATCTTTTTTGTATTTTAGGGTAGCTGAAGGTACTTGATTTTTATTTTCTTGATAAAGTAGAAAGTCAGAAGTCCCTGAATGAACTGATACAGTGTAAGTAACATTTAGAACCTTCTTATTTGCCCTTTTTTTTCCTACAAGAGATTAATTTCATGAAATAATGTCAACAATTTTTCATATACTATAATGCAGTCTAAGAATAGGCCCCCTGTATAAATTGAACACAGTAGTCACATATTTTGTGGGTAGATTAAGGATAAAACTGCTAGCTCCATGCTGTGCCAGATGAAAAGGAACTGTTTGAGTACTTTAGAGCATGCATATTTAGTAGGCTATCCAAATTATTTATAAAACTTTGGGGAAAAAATTACTATTTAAGGAAAATAGTACCATTCAGTGAATAAGGAACAAGAAGAAATTCAGGTTCCATTCTCAGCTTTCCAGAGACTAGGCAAGTCACTTCTTCCCATACGGTTTCCATATCTATGCAATGAAGGTAGATTTCACTAATTTGGTAAAATGGCAAAATGCTTCAGAGTCTGTACATGACATATCTTGATATAGGAACTGAGTCTTTCAGTAGAAATTAGACGTCCTCACTACACAGATTTGCTGAACTGATGCAAGAATTCAAAATCTCAACAGTATGTTGAGCAGCATGGTATATTTACCATATTCTATAGGTGTAAGCAACACACATATATCCAGCTCCAACTCATCACATTTAGGAAAATCCCAAGGGAACAAGTAGGTGAGCTGAGTAAATACGTAGAGCCACAGAAGACTTCCCTGCAGTAAGACAGCTATATTTAACACAAAGTAAACCCAGTCTTTCCTACCTTCAGCCATCCTTTAAACATTCAGAGACACCCCAGTCATTGGAGATTGAGGCACAGTGATATGAAAGAGCTAAGTACCAAAGAAGAAGCCTGTAAAATCTACAAAACAAAATGGTCATTTACTTTAGCATCAGAACATAAAAAAGTAGTAATGTTTTAATAAATGATGTAGGTGTAGGGAGCCTCAGCAAGCAGCTCAGCAGTCCCATGTAATACCACTACTGAGGTCTTCAGAGAGACTTGTCTACATGTTCTTATAGCAATGTGAAATGCAATTCACAATCCCTTTTGACAGCCTCAATTTAGACATACCCGCCTTTACAGCAGGGACTATACGCTACGAATAACTGTCACAATTTATTGAAGAGCTTAGTTACTTCTGGAGAACTAAGAAGTCTCTTCATCTTGAGCACGTACAGAGACCTCCTAAGAGAAACACAAAAGATATGCAGAAGAAATAAAGAAGAAAGGTTTGCCCATTGCTAATTCACTAATCTTTCAGTGGACCTCAACAGAAAGCCTCATTAACTCAAGAACTTGCCACTCAGTAACATTTGTGTTTTTATTAATAATGAAGAAATGTATTTTAAAAAATATACTACACAGGGCAGTAGTGAGTGGTCTTGAACGCAGAAACAAAGTTTTGTCTAACCCTAAAAAAATCCAGGCAAACAAAATTCCAGAAGTTAATTCCAGGCTCTTTCACCTCTCCAGGACTGAGAAGACTGAGGCCAGCCTGGGACCAGGTTGGTGGCTCACTGCCAGACACATGATGGTTTATTAAAGTTTTATTTGCACTGGGGAGCCCAAAACTGGACACAGTATTCCAGATGTGATCTCACATGCCAACTAGAGGTGAAGAATAACTTTACACAACCTGATGGCCAGGCTTTTGCCAACACAGTCCAGCACGCAAGTGGCCTTCTTTGTACGCCTCTGATTTGTGTTTAACCTGTCCTCAACCAGAAGGACAAGGCCTTTTTCTGCAAAGCTGCTTTCTAATGAGCCAGTGTCCAGACTGTCCTGCTGTGTGGCTTTATTCCATCCCAAACACAGGATTTTGCATTTCCCCTTCTTTGAACTTAATGAGGTTCCTATCTCTCCTGTCTACCCTGAGTAGGTTCCACTGAATAGCAGCCCTGCCCTCCAGTACACTGACCAATGCCCCACGTTGCTATCATCCACAGACTTGCTAAGAGCTTAGCAAACCTGTCTGGTAAATTAACAATGAGACTAACTAATAAGCACAATAATCTAGAATGGCCATCTCCATGACACTGCACAGGAAGGGACACACAGCTGGAACAGGAGCCTAAGAGAACCGGCTATTGATTTATGATGATTTTTGTGAGAATAAAAGCCTACCAGTCTAAAGTATTTGTTGCATCCCCATAAAAGAGCCTACTGCCCATATACCAGACTTGACAGAGGACTGACATTATAGTCCTACATATTCACTTAAACTGAAATTTAAGTGGTCTAAGTTAATATGATGGATTGTAAACAACCGCAGTTAAGAAGCTGGCATAAGTTTGCTTCTACAAAATTACTGATAGGGCCTGCAAATTGCCAGGACTTATCTGCCAATACCTCAAGAAAAAAAAATCACCAACAAGCTGTTCCTGCAAGAAACATCTTTTAAAGCAAATATTCATCTGACAAAATGCATGGCTGTTAAAGTTCAACTGATTTTGCAACAATTTCTTGCAGATCTTAACCACCTTTGAACGTCTTTAACTTCTGATTTACCTCAATAAGGGAATAATAAGGTATTTTTGCTCTTAATAGGAATTGAATCTGAATCCTGAATTTCTCTTTAAGAGCATGATATGGTCTTAGGAACAAGTGGAAAGATTTAAAGATGTTACGCCTCCAAGAACTCTATATTCATCTGAGACAAGAAACATCAGTGAGCTACATAAAATAGATTTTAATGCCAAGTCAATCTCACCAAGAATGATGCAAAGAGAGTTGCATGACCAATGCATTTTCCTTGGAATTATTCCAGCAGAGGAAACAAGAGGAAAGTGAAGAAGTCAATTTCTACCCACAAGCTTTTTCCAGCCTCTCGTACAAAACACTTCACTTTCACATAGAAACAAATCCAGACTACGGCACTACGACAGGTGACAGTCAAGTAGAATAGCAGAGAGAGGCCTTTTTTTAACAGGCCAAAGATGAGCTATCAAGCTTAGTAGCTAGAGATTCACTCACGAAAAGTCTTCAAGCCTCCAATCAATATTGCCTGTAAATTCTTTGTTTGATTGACAAGGAGAAAGGGAAGGTAAGGGAGGACAGCCCACAGTCTCAGGCTCCCCAGGGAGGGGAACAACAACACCATTACACATCTGTAATCAGTTACTTCAGGGAGACAGGAAGGGTGAAGGCCATGGTATCCTGCTTGCCTGCCTTTCAGCACACAATAGCTGTCTCTGAGTTCAAAGGCTGACTTGTCAACGGCAACAACTGACTTCTTTGACCCATTCTCTACCTGTGCCTAAGACAAGCTCTTGCTGCATCCTACATTTGGGAAGGACCTATATGTCCCCACTGACTTCAGGTCATGCATTCAGTACCTAATCAAAGTACTTCAGCTGCGAGCCTTGTTGTGGTTTAGACCCAGCCAGTAACTCAGAACCATGCAGGCATTTGTTCACCCTCGTCTCTTCCCCAACTCCCAGGTTGGGATGGGGAAGAGAATCTAAAGAATGTAAACTCCACGGTTGATATATAAGAACAGTTTAATACTAAAATAGAGTAAAATATAGTGATAACAGGAAGAATACCAACAGTAACAATAATGATAACAATAGCAAACAACAAGAGAAGAAATGAAAACTCAGAAAACACAAGTGATGCACAGTACAATTGCTCACCACTCACTGAAGGATACCCAGCCTGAGCTGAGCAGCAATCTGGGCCTTCCAGGTGACTCCCCTCAATTTATATACTGGGCATGACGTGCTGTGGTATGGCATGCCCCTTTGGCTGTTTTGGTCAAGTGTTCTCTCTCTGTTTCCCCCCAGCTTCTTGTGCCCCTCCTCACTGCCAGAGCATGGGACACTGAAAAGTCCTTGATAAGAATAAGTGCTACTTAGCAACAACTAAAACATTGTGGTGTGTTATCAGCATTTGTTCTCAGACTAAAGCCAAAACACAGTATTGCACCTGCTAATAGGAACAAAAACAACTGTTACAGCTGAAACCAGAACAAACCTAAAGATAACAGCCACGAATACTTTTCTCTTTGCTGCTTCTGCAGGAAACTATATACTGGGCTCCTGGGTGGGGAGGAGAAATCAACAGAACACAGAGATGTAGCAGTTATTTTCAGCAATATGGCCAACAAACAAAAGGATTACCAAATGAAGATCCATCATTAAAAAACCAAAACCCTCAACAGACCCGGAATCGAGCCAGCAGTCTTTCCAAGCATCTTCTGAGCGCTGGTGAGTCACCAAAAGGCTTATATTCCTTCTGCCCACATTCTACATGCACCTCCCTCCCCTAATTTCTGGCTAAACATCTTCTGCTGCCTATAATGAATACAGTTTCTGTTCCTAATAAAGCACAAACACTTCACAGGCTAGGCTATCAGCAACCCATAACAGGCAGGTATCTCAGCGTCTGGAAGACTGTAGTTTTAAAGATCTGACAAGGAATAATATCTGAACTTAGGTGGTAATTAAACTGTCTGAGCAACGCTAAGAACAGATACATTATCTTTTAATATCAGAAATGAAGTACTATTAGAGAACACAAAGCACCTCTCTACACAGGAAACATACAAAATGGATCCTTCTCTTGCTGCTGGGAGCTCAACAGATACTCATATGTTTGATCACGTATTTGACATCACACTATTGCTCCTACTGACTACTGCCAGCTTTTCTGTGCAATCACGCCTGTACAAATTCATATATCTCATACAACTTTAAATGACTTTCAGAAATAAATATTCCTATTAGTCATTTATTATATAATGATCCGTGGTAAAATTTCTTGAATGCTACACTACGCTTCCAGTCTGGGGAGGTGGCAGGGAAGAAAAACCAAGCGACATAAAGCTGGACTAAGTAGACCACTGTGATAATACAGGTGGGAAAAAAACAGGGTAAAAGAGAAGATCAAAAGCAGTTCAAAGAAATCCACCCAATAAAAACCTTACATTTTATGTTTTGTGGCTTTAGAAATTGGGGGGAGGAGATGGGAAGATTATTACAAAAATAAAAATAATCTTCAAAATTGCCATTTTCTGTCACATGAAATATTTTCATGATTACTGAATAAAAAGCATGTAAGAGAGAAATTTAGAAAGCTGCACAAGAAATATAAATGTACTTAAGAGGAAAGGAGACCACAGCATTTAGTTCTTTGAAATATACAGTACTGTCATAAAAATAGACTGAAGCTGCAAATGCTAGCTCTGTAACTGATGCTCACACTAATAGTTTCAGTATCTGATATTACACTATTTGTACATTTTCTTGCTGCTAATTTAATCCTCTGCTGTATCTGCATCAGAGATCATGCTTTCCTAATCTGCTAACACAAAGAGCTTCAGAGTTCCTTTGTGGTAACCTTCCGGATCTCCCATAAATTCGTTTATATTGACCTAAGGCTTTCTAAAAATCACAATTTCCTGTATTTTTCCCCTGACTTCATTGTACAGCATAAAGAATAAACCATCGTGGGAAACAGACAAAATGGATCATCTTTTCTTCCTGCTGGGAGCCCAGGATACAGGCACACTTTCGGTTCTGCATTCAGCATCTCACCGCCATTTCTGCTACCTCAATGATTCTATACACTTCTATTATTTTTTCATTAGACCACTTACCAACAAACTAATTGCAGACACTGGAAGCGTCTTCAGTTCAACAACATAAATTCTTATCTGCATAAGGAAATACTCTGCCAGAAAATACCTAAGTATTCTGACACATTAACTATGGCCGGAGTAAAATACCTTTGTCTAGAGAACTGTCCACAAAAGATCGCCTCCTCCTGCTGCCAACTCTTCTAACTGAAACTTTGGCTCAAAACTGGTAGACAATCATGGTATGTTTCAAATCCTACTGATAATGTATGTTTTATACACTACAGCATCTTCTGTTTCCACTATAAAACAAAGTCAGATCTAAAACCGCTGTAAGAACTGGCAGAAGCTGAGGATTAAATAGCATGTGGGCAATAAATACACAAATTAGAAAGTGCCAAAATCCAATACATTTTGGGTGAAATTAGACAACCAGTTCTATGATAGATAGCAAGTTAGATGATCATTGTATTTCCTTCAGCCGTGAGTCTATGAATTTATGCCTAATTCTGCCTATTTACATAAAGACACTGCAATCTTCAGTTAGAAGTATCATACATTATTTTTCCCCATTCATCTTAAAATGAGAGACACAGCAATCTGGGAACAAATAAGACTGCCATCAATGGAATTCCTGCATAATTTGCTGCAAAAACTGAAGGTATTCATTCAAGTTACAAAAGAAAAATAAAAAATGTTCCTGATAATTCACAGCCCTGCCTCTACCTCTCAGGAGCCATCCTCTACTCAACAACATGGGGGTTTTTTAATCTTGAAATTGTTATAACCAAAACCAAAATCCAGATCTTTCTTTTGAAGTTCTATCTCCTGTTTTAACACCCATCTCTGCTACTTTCTGTCTTCATTACTTACAACTGAGTTCCTTAGTTGGGATGAGTTCTTACTCCTTCTTCCCCTACAGCAGCAGCTAAGAGCTACGTATTCTAATTATCAAAAATAGCATATGTATACAAATACTACAGAAGGAAATACGTGACTATATCAAAATTTTCTGAAGTTGGTATTTCTCATTTTAGCCTGCTGCCTTCAATGGGGCTAAGAATCATGTCTTTACATGTGTTTTTGTACCAGTTAACAGGAAAGCAATTTTGAATAAGAGCTTTGGATACTGTCACAATGCACCTACTCTATGTAGGATTAAGCCTGGAATTAGCGGGAACTGTGAGAAGCAGTACTATCATTCTGAGATATTGTAATAATTTTCCAGATGCCACTTTGCTATCAGATCCTGTTCAGTGGAAGTCGGCATTGCAACCATCTCTCAGGGAAAGAATGGTGGTCATAGACTGATGCCCATTTCATCAAGGGTCTTGAAAGCCTGTGGTGTCTTCTGTTACTCGAGAAACCACCTCTGCCTCTTTTGCTGTAGGAAGTCAACACACACTTTAACAAATGTAGTTAATCATACAGCCGAAACCCGAGCAGAAATCATAGTTAGCTGAATATATATCATCAGTGACAAGCAGAAAACATGCAGAAACCCAGATTTAAAAGAAAACAGTCTTAGGGCTCTGAGTGGGATGGAATAACAACCTATGTTTTTCCCTTCTAAGTTGAATCTTGGTTTTTGAGTATTGATCATTGACACGATCAAGCAAAAGAGCAAAAAAACCCTGTGGAACAAGTGGAAATAGATCAAACTATTTATAAAATGTTCACAAATAAGCCTTCATGTGTGACCAAACAGAGTTTGTTACCTGTAAATACAGAGAGCACCTGTCTGTCTTCCACAAACAATACAAGGATGTAGACATTACAGAAATACAGTTGCATTTCACCCGGCAGTTTGATGCAGCGTACTTGCACATGACAACACATTGATTTTACTTCTACCTCCATGCAGACATCTACGTAAAGAAATCCATTAGGCAGACAGTTCTCATCTCTATTGACTGACAGAGTGACAATCGAATACTTTTCACCTTCCAAACTGACTGACAGCTAGACACTTAAACAAGCCTTCAAGTTGCAATAATAGTATGAAACACTTTCAATTACCTGAATCAAACAAATCCATGATCCCACTAGTTGAATGTATTTTTCTGTCTGCTGCTATGCCTGGCTTGGTTTACACTGTTGTTTGGGCAAGTCAGGTCCCTAACAAGAATGCTGCAAACAAACAGCAGCCCAGGGTTTCTAAACAATAAGTTGTACCTAAAGTAGTCTTACTATATGCATTTTTGTGACCAGGAAAACATAAATGCAGCCAGCCTTTTGAATCACTTCCTTTGCAGCTCAGCAAAGAGAGCAAATCTTTCAAACTTACAAAGAAATAGCTACATCATTAGATAAGCGTCTTTGTAATACTAGTAAATGTTAAATGCCAGCCTGCCTTTAAAACGTGAAGAATTTTTTTTTATAACATGAAATTGTAACAAACAGTATTTTAACTTTGGGTCTAAATACATGAACAGTTTGCCCAGTTTTCTAGTTCAATTTCCAGGTATTTTTCTAAATAATTCAAATTTTATTGAATGAAATTCTCTCCAATTAAAATCTGAATTTATTTAGGGCATTATAATAAACAAGTGAACTTGAAAGAGAAACAACAGATTGGGAAATTAGATTTTTTAGGGTATGACAACTCATAAGTAATCAGAACCATATAGATTTGCATTTTACAATTGCTAGAATGAGTAACTAAGGTTGGAAGTATCTGATGTTCTGTAGACATCAATATGTGTTGCTGCAAGACATTCAGCATGATCAGACTGAAATATCTAAATGAACATGCTTATGAGTTAAACATATACACTGCATAACAGGCAAACAAGTAGGATCAGGGTGCGCTCTAATGTACTGTAATTGGGTTGACAGAAATAAAAGGAAAAGTCAGAGTCCATCAAGAACTGTTCAGTAAAAAACACACAAAAAGCAAAAGATTGTCTTTACAATTGAACAGTTGCATCAAAAATGGTCAAAGCATTTTAAAAGACATAATTTTATGTTCTGAGAAAACAGAACTGAAAATAAACCACGTTACCACATATTTCCCTTACAAAAACTGGCTTTTAAGCCATGTTATGTCTAAGGAGGTTGAGCACAGTTACTAACTTTTCCCCTCCCTCTCTCTCTGCACTGCTTGTTTTGTTTGGAATCCAGGCAGGTAACAGATAATCCTTACAAAACACTAGTGTTGCTCTGCAAGCTCCGCTGCCGTTTAAATGTGCACAACAACTGAAAAGACTTGGTGTTTTTTTTTTTATTTTTTTAACAACAACCAGACCTTAAAACAAATGTAACAAAAAAAAACCCCAACCAACCCCCAGACACCCACCCTTTGAACTCAGCAAGTAAGTCTATGTTAAATCTCAAGTATTTGAATCCCTATATGGCATTCTGTTGCTTTTATGAAAATAATATTTTAAAAGACTTTGAAAATCATGTCACAACACCAGTTTTACAGTATTAATAATTCAAAGGATATGTAAGGACATGCTTTAGCAGTTCACCTCATGGAAAGAAATTAAATAATTAGCAAGAAGGCAATTACTTGAAAAGGATAATACTCTTCTAAGATCACTGTGCTTAGCATTTCTTCTTTTTTTTAAATCAGTCAATACTATTTGAAGGCATCAATATAGAATTTACTGTGCACACAACATAAAATGACTCTTTCAGAAGAGACTTGCTGTTGCACACTATACAGCAGATTGATTTTCTGAAAAGGAATGCAGCCTGTACTTAACCTAACAGTGTAACCTTGTTGTACTACATGAAAAGGGATCATGCATATTGATTTCTTTATTACAATTCCTCTTGTGATCAGTAAACATTCGTAAACCCTTCTTCTTAGGGAAAAAAAAAAAACTACTTTGAAATTAGCAGATATAAAGAGGCTTCAATTTTATATTCTGAAAGTGTCCTTCTTTTCACAGGGAGATAGATGCCAGACTATTCTGGTTTTCTTTGCCTGTATTTTAGGGGTACATTTCTTTTTCAAGTTGCCAAAAACAAGCAAACTGGATTGATCCCACTGACAAATCACTGGCTTTGCTAAACTTGGTAAGTTTCTCCTAAAAAAAACCCTTAGATTCCTGATGTACATATTCCTTCTCCTTTAAAAATAAAGGCTTGAGTACAAAAAGAGCAAAACAGAGGAAAAAAAAAAAAGGAGAGGCACGATCACAGGGGAGAAGGTAAAAGACCTCGTATGATATCTGCCCTGATGAAGCTGAACGAGAATAGTAATGGAACACAAATTTTATATTGCTTTCTTTTGAACACTTCCGAGTCTGTTAACATGTAGTTTCTGGAATCGATGTAAGCAATTAAAAAATTTCAACCAAAATGTTTTGTGAGGCGTAATTACTATAAGGTCACTAGATATTATTTGGAGTCAGTTCAGTTTATCACATTACGACGTGACAGGACATGAGGCAAAAATTATAAATTCCTTCCCTAAATCTGTCCTTTTCTGATTTAGATGGATGAAGAATAATTAACTCTTAATTATTCAGATGACTTCAAGGCAGTTTCAGGATTCAGTAAAGAATGCAGTCATTTTAACCAAGGAAAGCAGTCTCCTATCATTTATCAAATCTTGCAACTTGACCAATGATGAATAAAAAAATCTATGTTTACCCATAGCCCTAACTGCTACCTTAGAGGTTGTTAAGCAACAAAATTTCCTTTAAATTCTACCATATGCAAATTATCAGATGCAATTTGCATTTTAAAGTATTTAACTCTACATATTTATTGGATTTTGAGGCCATGCTGATCATTGATTTATGTGCTTCTGGCAATCATATTTCCATATTTGTATGATTTTGATGACAGTAATAATTCAAATATGCAGAAAGTTGTTCTTTGAACAATATCTTTAATTACGTCCTCAAAGCATCATTGTTTTGCCTGGTGTCCTGACAAAAATGGTTTGAAATGAGAAATGGCATTAGGATCTGAAATGCACAGAAGTACATTTGTCCTTTGCTGTCTAGTACCAAATGCACAGAAATGACTTTTCATGTTAACCAATCCTCAGCCCTAACCAGTCTGCAAAGCCCAGCAACCTTGCACGTAAATACTTTATTAATTCTGACACACTTTCACGACAAATTCAATCACAGTTCATAGGATTTCTGTTCAAAATGCAAAACCTGCCCCATTTACTTTGCCGCTAACTCAGAAAGTTTTGCTGCCACATTTTTTTATTAGAGTTGTCACAAATTATGTGCACTCTTATGAAAGCTATCAAGAACTGTAATCATTAAAAGATCCACAAATATTTTGCCCATTTACTTCTCAAACACAACCATCAACCATGTCTTCTGTCACTACTATCGGAGCAGTTTGTTTTAAAACAAGTTTGGTCACTGGAACACATGTATAAACTTTTTAGAATAATTGTTCACTCATGTACAAATATACAAGAGTAATGCATTAGCCTACACGATGAACTTGTGTTTTAGTTAAGCATTCCTATTTATACTAATGTTCATTTAAATATTGTGCAAAAGTCAAATATTATCAGAATAATGTAACATTTTACTTCAGTGTTGCATAGATTTACTAGTTTGCTGTTTCCACGAGAAGTGTTCTACATAATACTCTTTCTGCCTCATTCAGGGACAATCTAATATTTAAAATAAAATAAACAACAGACCCTTTTCCAAGTTATATATAATTTAAGAAGACTCTGTTTCTTTTAAAAAATGTATAAGTAGTTCCATAAATAGAGTTGAAATTAACCTAAATTTATCAACATTTTTCCATCTGTAAAACACACAATATTAAATTCTTATGAAATCATTAGGCATACAGTTTGCTTACTCAGAACCAAAACATACTGCAGCATAAATGGGTGCTTTCCTGACTTTTTCTTAAATATGTTTTACAAAAAGAACCTTCTTAGTATAGTCTACCCTTGCCAGACAGCAAAAGCAATAATGAAGGTATGTAGCAACCATGATGATCATTAAAAAATAAAAGCAAAAGCAAATGAGAAACCCTTCACTCTTCAGAATAGTGGCATTTTTTTGGCCAGCAAATATCTCAAAACAATAGTTTTTCATCAGAAAGACTTGACTATTTTATTTATGGATGTTGAACAAAAATTTAGTGCAGACTGTAACTGTATAAAGCACTGCTTTATTTTTTATGAGGGCACCCCAGGCAAACAAACATATAATGCAGAACTGATGTCAGGCACCCTAGAACACTTGTTACAATTTATTTTGTTTTAATCCCCCAGGTGGAAGGAAAGAATTCACAAGTTTGTAGTATCTACTACTTATCTCATTTAGATATAAGCTCCTCGGATCAGTAAATAAAAGGAAACGGGTGTAATTCTCTCTCTTTAGAGACATTTACTATTATGTTAAATATTATGGCACACCACCACACTGAATCTGAACTCACTTTAAAATGCATTTTAAAGACAATTGCTGGATTACTGTGATTCTTGATTCACCGTAATGTAAATATCTTATCTCGTTCCAAGCAAGCATTCTGTTAGTAAAATACGTGACATTTGCTGACCAACCTTTAAGAAATAATTAGATAAAGACAAGCTGCTTTTTTTCAGCCCCTATCAGATTAAAAATGTTTACCTCTTCACCAGACAGGGAGGATGCACTTACTATCAAAATTATCCAAATAAGTTTATTGCTAACAAGATGTGTTAACAATACTACAGGCAAATGTGCAATCTGCACAGAAAGAAATCATTTTTACTTATAAAAGGCTCCATGTTTTATCTTTAAATCCCTCCAAAGATCATAAAGATAAATGCCTTTGTAATGTTTGATTCTATTTATAACACACAAGAGCTGCTGCTGCTGGAGGTGAAGTTAAAGCAGCGTTTTTACAGGGAACATGGAAAATTAATTTGAGCCTCTCCCTCCGACACTCCCTAGTGGCTAAGAACAGAGAGGCCTGACCTCTGGGGCCATGGTGCAGGCGCAGGCACAGGCAGTAGTGCAGGCAGTGGTGCAGGCAGGGCTGGCTGCAGCTGCCCATGCTAGGCAACCCTTTGGGCAAGGTACAAGGAAAAGCAGCCCTGAATGCCAGTCTTTAAGGACTGGGAAAGCAAAACTGTCCTGAGAGTGTAACACTTGGTTGTTGTCCCACGGAGGAGCGAACACCACGGCCACATGTGCCACTGCCAAGAACTGGGAGGCAAAAAAGGCAGCGAACGAATTACATACCAGGCAGGGGAAGAAAAATGACACCACGGCATCCTGGTGTATTAAGAGTCCTGTGCCCCCTGTACCGAGACACTCCAGAGGAAATACAGACAGGGTTTACCAGATCTGATTCTCTACATCTACATTCTTCCATTTAAGCTAAAGTTTTTACATCTGTGCATGTGCATGTGTGTGATTAAATAATCTAAAGACTATGGAAAAGAGAGACATAACAATTCAGCTGAAATTAAATCCCAGTAAGGGAAAAAAAAATAATGTCCAATTCACTGTGACTAGCGAATCGTTTGTGGAAATGCTTCATGTAGGAAGCATATTGCACAAAAACAACAATGAACATGCTTAATAAATCTCTAAATTCTTCCTAAATAATTAGGGACATTCTGAAGGGGCTTCCGAGAAATGTAAATATGTGATTAGACACAAGTTTACACAACTAGAAATACATTCTAAGCCAACATGTTTTGCATCTCATAGCCCATTCTTAGAGGCACGATTGTTACCTTAGAAATTTTTCTCTTCCCCCCCCCCCCCCCCCCCCCCCCCATTTCTTTCCTTTCTATAGCCCCTTAAAGTGCTCCAGGGACTTATTATCGTGCATCCCTTGTCCTGACCATAACTGCCATCCAGGTACAATCCTCCTCATGACTGAGATGCCCTAAACACAGCCAGGTGCTCTGTAGAGCAGCCAACATATTTCCACAGCATAAGGACTAGGTACTGGGCACATCCTGGTTCCACAAACACTGGAGGGGACAGAACTAATGTGGTTCACCTTACTGCAATCTGTGATTCCTGATGAACTTGTTGTATACCCTCTCAAGAAGGGGTGAAATACATTTTCCTTTCAGAGACTTGAATTCCTTTAATGAATCATATGACTACGATAAAAATCTAAACATACAAGAAAGCTGAGATTTTACATACATAATCCAAAGTACTCCATCTTAGAAATTAAGAATAACACAGCATTCATTTTTCTAGAATACTCAAGCCAGTATTAAACTGTAAAACTATTTTGTAAACACATTAAATTTTGGCCCTTAAGACTATGACATTGTAACTAAATGGGTAAATGAAAAATATTTTAGTTACAGCTAGGGCCTCTCAATATATTTCAGGGATAACGAATGAATCCTTAAATCAATACCATAAAATATACAGAATTTATAAATAATTAAGACATTTATCTTCATGGTAGAGAATAAAGTTATTGTATGTAGTTTAGATATGAAAATGAAAATCCTGTATAAAACTGGTACCATTTTTATCATTTGCAGAGCTCAGTAGCACTGCTTATTAATAATAGATTAAGCAGTTGTAGCCAGCTATATAAATTGGCAGTTGATTGCAAAGGGACCTAAAATTGCAATAGTACAGCATAGCACTTAATGCAAAAAATGGCCCTTTCATTTGTAAAATAACAAAAAAATCTGCACCTTAAATTGCTTCACTCAGCTTGTAGCTGTTGCAAGGCAAAAATGAAAGTAATATGGTAAAATTAAAGCAATACAGTAGCAGCATTTAGCAGCAAATATGAGTACAAATAAAAGTCAGTTTCACCACTTCCCTCTCATTGAAAATTAAAGCAAAACATTACACAGTTTACATGATGAATTCAGAATCACTCGATCTGAGAAAGTCAAAAGGCATACATAATATTTCAATGTTTTACTGTGAGCTACTTCATACAGTACAAACAAGGCACCTTTGAAAGAATTCCGCTCTGCTAACTGCTAATGAGTAGCTTTTCAGAAGCAAGCTGCTTTCCCAGGGACTTGGAAGAAATTCCTTTGTATGAACTTAGTTGTATGCAAATTAGGTTTAAAAAAAAGAAAGACCTGGATGGGAACGGAGTGTAAGGAAACCTTGCAAAGTACAACACAGATGCAATGCTCAGGTAAACATACTTTTGTATGTGTTAAAATCACCACTTCACGCTTAACAATGAAAAGCCTTACTAGAAAACATCTGCTTCTATAAAAGCTAAAGTCAACTTGTTAAAAGCAAGTGATACACGGCCAGTTTCCATTTAACATGCCTAAACCCAGGAACAAAACAGAAAGATTGTTGAGACTCTGGAAGCGTCCACTTTTATAAATCTAACATACAGCTTTTCAGCAATTTAGTTCCTTCAGAGTTTGCACAGTGTAAGCGTTCTTCTAATCGTACAGAACTAGAAATACTGGAAAACTGCAACAGATACGAGAGTCACTTATATTATGAAACCTTGACTAACGGGGGAAAAAAGAATTATAACATTTTTCTGGAGTTTAAAAAAAGGTGTACATAGGAAAATAGTGAATAGTGCATGACTAAGCACATGAAATAAGAAAAATGTACAGGTCAACTCATTTATAGTAATTCAACCTTCATCTTCTGATTTACTTACTGTAAAAAATCTATTATAGCCACAATTTGGTAGTGAACTGTAGCCATCTACTGGAATGAACAGATAAAGCAAATGTTTAAGACAATGTTCCTCCCCAGGAATTCAGCTTGCTTTGCATGCTCTCTGGTATACGCCAGAAAAATGAATGGTGTTAGGTGCTATTAATACTGGAAAAGGAATATCTCTCTGAGCCAGCACAGGCTAAACAATGTCAGAAATACACTCATTCATTTGGCAAGCACATCTGAAAAAAAAAAAAAAAGGCAATACTTTTTACACCAGCAATGCATATTGTTTGCTATAAACAGAAAATTTATCTGATGATCACCATATTTACATTTCCAAAAGCATACAGTAACAAGTGTTTCAAGTGAAACAAAATACTACTTACTTTTATTTTAAAGCAAAACAAATTAAATGATTTCAGCACTTTATGGACTTAGGACAGTGGATTTCATTAATCGCCATCAACATGTAACATAGTACTAATAAGCTCAACTTTCCTTTATTTGAAAAGCAGAAAGAAAAGATCTAACCATGCCAAAGTCTGCTGCTGTTCTGAAACATGGGAGTTTATACCAACAGTTAGAGCAATATTCTGAGTACACTAACTCTGGTTGCATCATAAGGTGTCTGTCATGAGGTAAGGAGGCATGTATTAATATTCCCAGAGTAATTAATTCACCCTATGTTCAAACTTAAAGTATATCTTCTAAGACATCTCAAATTCTATAAGGAAAGGAGTGAATGCTGAAGGGATAACAGGGACCTGCAGAAAAAATCCAAACCCATTATGGAGGAAAAACAACCTGCAAAAAGAGGTGATACCTTTTATTAGACTAGATGATACCACTGGAAGAGTGAGCAAGCTCTCCTCTCAGGCTCAGGTGAAGGGACTGAGATGGAAAACATGTCAGCTTTTTCCAAAGGTATAGTTTCATCTACAAGCATTACCTCCTTATATCTCCATGACCCATCGCCATAGCTGCAAGAACATGATAACTACTAGCCTGTTCTCAGAGAAGACACTGCTAGTAGTGCAGTGTCGAAGGCCAGTAATTCAGTCCCAAGCTCCACGTATCAAGATAAGTCATCAGATGTAGAGATGCTAATAAAATTGTTGAATGGGGAAAGGGGAAACTAACCAGAATAAGATCCTGTTGTTCCACTCTTAATGCAGTTTTAGGCTACTTTAATTTCTGTTACAAGGGGACACACTGGCTACGCTATCATCACACATTCCCCTCCGTCCTCTAGGTGTTTTGGCCCTACACAAGCAAAAATCAGAGTCTCTTGCAAGCATCTCAGGTGCCCTAAGGAAGTCAGTTATTCATAAATGCAACAGAACCATGTTTTCTTTTGCATTTGGACCCTAAAACAGCTACAAGAGATTTCTCAAGATTTAATGTCTGCCTTGAGTAAAATTAGCCCATAGAAATAAGCTACAACATTTAATCACTACAAAAGAAGGGCAATCCAAGAAGATGGGAAGCATAATGATCTAAATCTTTAACCTTATGAATTGCTTCTGGAACTGTTTCCTGAAAAAGAGGACAAATACAAGAGGGCAGTGGAAGATACTGATAGCATTCAAAAAGCAATAGTAAATCACTGATATGTACACACACACACAAAGGGTACACCCTACAAAATGAAAATCCTTATGCCATGATTAACCCCTATATAACTCAGCCTTTACAGCCCAGAGGAAGCCATCACAGTATTCAACAAAAATTATTAGACGGAACAAGTCAGCAGAGCTTTGCAGGCAGAGAGCTGTTAAGGTGTCCTCAGCTGCGCCTGAAATTTCCTAAGTACATTTGAAGATCTGCTTTTGAAGATCTTTTACTGAAGATCTGTATTTATTGTGAGACCAGCAATGCCACATGCGAAAATCAACTATTCCTCTCGTAGAAGATCAGCACCATTCAGTAACTCCAAAAATCACAAATCACCGTGTAATAATGTGAGATGTAACTAAGCAATTTTAAATGGGGAAAAACATC
>NW_026901732.1:0-5600 GCF_033783945.1 Neopsephotus bourkii | reverse complement strand
GGGCATGACGTGCTGTGGTATGGAATACCTCTTTGGTCAGTTTGGGTCAGGTGTCCTGTCTCTGCTTCCTCCCGGCTCCCCTCCTCCCTGGCAGAGCATGAGGCCCACAAAGTCCTTGGCCAAACCAAAACATCATTGTTTTTCAGCTCTGTTCCCAGCTGAAAGTCAAAACACAGCACTGCACCAGCTACCAAGAAAGAGAAAAATGACTGCCACTGCTAAACCCAGGACATTATCCACCCCTTATTCCATACCATTCACGTCATGCTCAGATCCCACATTTTCAATATACCATCACTCTTATCTAAGTGCACTCTCATCGTAGTGCATGGACCAGTCCCTATAAAGCTGCTGAGTCCATCTGGTCCATGATGCCAGGCTCCATCTCTTGTAACAGTCTTCCAGAGCAGGAGAGGCTGTGTGCAGTGTTCACACACATGAATAACCTGGGCAGTAGTGTCCATTGTTAGGTCCACCCCTCGATCATGAGTCCATCTCGATGTTGCATCACTGCTCTGTTGGCCTTAAGGGTCATGGGCCCACCAGGTTCAAAATAATTCATTGTCCTTCCATCTCCAATGTTTCCAAAGCACTGGAGGGGCCCAGTGGACTAGATACTTGCCCATACTGTCCCACACGCCCTGCCACTCATGGCTGTCCAGCCTTGGGGAAAACCTCTTGGTCCTCCCATATTGTTGTCTAACCCCAGACAAGACCCAAACCCGACTCTGCTTAAATTTTGGGATCAGACACAATGGTGGTGGGTAAAACACACTCTGCATGTGTGCCAACATAGTGAACACCATCACAATCAGCAGGCAGGTCCCAAGGGTACCCAAACGCCATTCAAAACCAGAACTCTCAAGCAATGCTGCTGTACTTGTCACTGGGGCTGGTGTAGCTGCTGTGCTTGTCACTGGGGCTGGTGTAGCTGCTGTGCTTGTCACTGGGGCTGGTGTAGCTGCTGTGCTTGCCGGCTCTCCCACCACCAGCTTCTCTTTTCCTGAGCCCAGCTCTTCCTCCTCTGCCTTGCTGGGAAATGCTGCGGGGTCTCCTGCGTCCTCCTGGGGCTCGGCGGGCGGCTTCCGGGGAATGCTCTCGGCCGCCGCGGGGCTGGGCTCGGCCGCGGGGCTCAGCTCCTCCGCTGCCTTCTCCCGCTCCTCGACCGCCCCGACCTCCTCCACCGGCAGCCGTCCCCTTGCGGCCTCCGGTCCCGCTCCCGCTTGGTCCCCGGGGCCGCTCTCCAGGGCCGCTTCAGCAGCCGCCGGCTCCGGGGGCCGCCCCCCCTCGGCTTCCCAGAGCCTCACGCAGGCGGAGGCGAGGGCGAGGGCCAGGACGGTGAGGAGCAGCCGGACGGCCAGGGACCAGTCCACGGCCATGTCCGTCCCGCCCTGCTGCTGGAGCTCGCCCGTATTACAAGTGATTGCCATAAAGTACAGTGAGACAAGAACCTTAGCCCAAGCCCCACACTTGATAAACACTAACACAGCAAATACCGGCTCTAAGTAAGTTACAACATTCTGAAGCTGTGAGATCAAGAGGAACAACTCTGAGATCCAATAAATCAGCATTGTGACGGTCAGATCTGTCGTTATCTCAACCCCTCGTGCCCCACGTTGGGCGCCAAAAAGAACTGTCGTGGTTTAACCCAACCAGACAGCTTGTTACCCACTCCCCCCCCTTCTTGCCCTCCCCCTACTCTCGGAGGGACGGAGAGGAGAATCAGAAAGAATGCAACTCCCACGGGTTGAGATAAGAACAGTTTAGTAACTAAGGTATAACACAAATCACTACTGCTACCACCAATAATAGTAATGATAAAGGAAATAACAAGGGAAGAGAATACAACACCCCATCACCAGGCGACCGATAACTTGCCCCCCCAGCCCGACCAAGCACCGACCGATACCTCCTCCAACCCTGCAGTCCACTCTAGCCCTTCCGGGTAACTCCCAGTTACCTCCTGGGCATGACGTGCTGTGGTATGGAATACCTCTTTGGTCAGTTTGGGTCAGGTGTCCTGTCTCTGCTTCCTCCCGGCTCCCCTCCTCCCTGGCAGAGCATGAGGCCCACAGAGTCCTTGGCCAAACCAAAACATCAGTGTTTTTCAGCTCTGTTCCCAGCTGAAAGTCAAAACACAGCACTGCACCAGCTACCAAGAAAGAGAAAAATGACTGCCACTGCTAAACCCAGGACAGCCCCATTGAAGATTAATTGTACTTTGAGTCTGATGCAACCTCAAGAACAAAAGTTATAGTTTTGTTAAATAACTCTAGCTTCTAAAGTGAATAGTTATAAACTTTACTACTGTGATTCTGACCTATTAAAGTCACATTAAATTTTTAATGTGCCAGGGGTTGCCACTGCAGCTTCTGATGGATTAAGCTGAAGGCTCATTCACTGCTCTTTATACTTCACCAATAGATTTTTACAAAACAATTTATATCTGCTCTGTAATTAGTGAACTCCAGAATGGAAGCATCATCAATACTGACAATAGGCAATACTCCTATTTTATCAGCTTCTCTACCTGTCCTAAAACATCTTGTCTCACTTTTGTCTTTTGATTTGTAACACAAGATGTAGGGTGTCAATTTGGGGTAGGATGAAGGCTGCTGAACAAGCTGATTTACTGAATGAAGAGGCAAACCTTTCAAGAGGTAAAAGCTTAAGTCCTGGTACAGTATGGGCTTAGAATCAGAAAACTCCATAATGTATTCATACATTTAATTCATGGTCTAGTGACAATATTTGATTCAGGAGGAAACATGCATATTGCTGGTGAGAACTCTTTGACCACAATGACCCTTTCTTTCCTCTGTGACACAGCCACAACCTGTCACTGATTTTTCATGTGATTCAGGACTGGCCACTCTGAAAGGAATCTTGAAGTGATCTTCAGGCCAGATAGTTGCCAGCTCTTACTAGGAGACACCTGATCATTGTACAAGTATTAGTCTTATCATAAATTTTAAAAGCAAATTATAAAATGTTTTTGAACATTAGGAAATGATGTGAAGAGACCAGTTCAGAAAATTCAGTGTTTAAGTACCATATCTAGTTGAGTCATGGCCATTAGTAGAAGCATTCATCTATTTTTCACTAGGTGAAAATTGCTAGTGTGATAGGCAAAACAGTTGACAAAAAATGTTAATTTTACATGTTTGCCATGTTAAGGACAATTTTAGTATGGCTGAAATGTAGTTTTCTAAACAAACATTCCTTTGTTTTAGCCCTTTATGAAACTTCAAATTTTATTTTGCTAGTAGAAAAAAGTTACACATGAAATGAAACTGTAAAATAAGTACTATATTATAATATTACCTAAATTCATATTCATATTTTATACAGATATATGGGGGTTAGACTTGTTATGTGTAGGATTCTTTCATTTATACTTTAGCCAAGCATTTTTCATAGGTCACAAATCTATTTTCACCGTCTTTTCAATACATGTTCAATTGGTAGAAAATATCCCTCTCAGCATTTGTTATGCTGAGATTTAAAAAGAATCGTTCTAATTGTTTTCTTTTTTGTTTCAGTTCCTCTTCAGCATTCTGAAGGTGTAAGGTAGACACTGTTGGGTTGGGTTTTTTTTCTTTTTGAACTCCTGCATCTCTCCTTCTCCAAAATTTATTTCTGTTGCTGCCTTGAATATCTAAGAGGTTGGTGCTTTCCATTCGTAAAGCATATGTCTGGTTGGTTCAGAAACAAATATCTCGTGGGGAATAGGCTGCATAGTGTATATGGCCATTTTGAGCAGACTGGACTTGCTGAACCTAGCATGAGAGAGCAAGGAGATCACAACTGGAAAGAATAGATGTTTTAGTAGAGACATGTTGAAATTAGATTGTGAAAAGACATCCTAATGCAATAGCATGGGCCTTCTTGATAACACACTGAAGGGTTGTTATACTAACCTTTCTCACATTTGTTCATTCTCTGTGGTTTGACAACACTTAAGGCCTTGTGACCTTGTGAGTTAAACAAGCTAAAGCAACAGTGGAGTCCTGCCATGTACAGTTTGCCCCATGTGTTGCTTTGCGAGAAGCAATTAGAAAACACTAAAGCACCCCATTAGGATCCCCTAAAAATCTTTGCTGCTGAGTGTCACATGAACAGCAGCAAAAAAGAGTGGGAAAAATCACATGGAAACGTTTATAAACTTGATCATGTCTTGCTGCCAATTTAACCTATAACTGTAGTGCAGTAAGTGCTGCCAGGCTCTGATTCCCTTGAACAATAAGGCTCAGTGTAAATCTGGATAAAAAAAAGAGAGTCTGAACAAACTATAAAGTCTCATCCTGCTTGTGGTAGTAACAGTAAAACAAAGGAAATTGCAATCAGGGATTTAGACTGTAATCTATTCAATTTTGTACACATTAGTAAAATTAAGGATAAGACCCAAGCCTTATCACCAGAGGTATGAAAAACTGAAATTGATGAGCAGTGAGTTGAGGATAGGGCAGCATGGGATTGGTGGGCAATGGAAGAAAAGGATCAATGGAGGTTAATTACACTGCCTGACTGACTTTAGACTTCTAGTTTAACTCATAAGAACCTCTCAGGGGTGATTCAAAGCTTACTTTTCTACACTTGCTGTATTAAAAGCTTAGCATACAAACTTGGATAAAAAACCTATCTACATGAAGCAGACATACCCACTTCCATCATGCTGTTCTGTCTCCATGATTAGAATAACTAGCAATTGAAATAACCATAAAGCTTTTTCTTTTATCATATTTATGTCTATGGTGCGATTACCACCTTCTTTTTTTTAACTGATGGACTCTATGGGTAAAAGATATTTGCATTTCTGCAAAGAAGATTTCTTTGAGGTACCACATGTGCATAGATAAAAAACACACTTTGTATCTTTATGCATAAATCTAGATGTTTATGTTGAATAGCACTGTCTAACCACAAAACTTTTAAGTGTCATTAGCATGGAGATGATGTGTATTGCAACATAAATTTAAGACACCTGTCATTTTTTGTAAAGCTAACATTGCTTTGGTTAAAGAATATATGAAATGATAAGCAATAGCTGGTGACTGTGATTTGTGCAGTGAAAAAGAGGTACAAAATCTAGGAAATTCTTTGTAAGTACCTAGGAAATAGCAATGAGTGACTGCTAGTTATGAAGAAAGCACGTCAAATCAACCTTTATTTTCTTCTTCTATTAAATGGTTTGTTAATTGAGCAGAAGCTGGTAACATATTTTGAATTTGGGAAGACTTCTGACACAAACTTAGAGGTTATTTCTCCAAATAAACCAGAGCAATCTGGACTAGATGAAACTACCACACAGTAGGTGAAAAGACAATTAGAAAGCTGCACTCAGGGATTATTTTTCAACGGTTCAGTCAAAACAGAGGAAAGTGCTGGGCAGGATCCAACAAGCGTCTGCCTTCATTTTGGAGCTATTCAATACTTTAGTTAATGATCCAGATGATGGAATGGAAAGCACACTTATTAAATCTGCAGGTGACAACAAGCCTCAAGAAGTTGAAATACAAGACTGGAATTCAAAATGATGCTGAGATACAGGAGATATGGTTGGAAAAAAAAAGGATGAAATTCATTAGGGACTCAGGCAA
>NW_026901731.1:0-551 GCF_033783945.1 Neopsephotus bourkii | reverse complement strand
TACTGTCCTGGGTTTAGCAGCAGCAGTCATTTTTTCTCCTTCTTGGTAGCTGGTGCAGTGCTGTGTTTTGACTTTCGGGCTGGGAACAAAGCTGATAGAGGTGATGTTTTGGTTTGGCCAAGGACTTTGTGAGTCTCATGCTCTGCCAGGGAGGAGGGGAGACCGGGAGGAAGCAGAGACAGGACACCTGACCCAAACTGACCAAAGAGGTATTCCATACCACAGCACGTCATGCCGAGGGGGGAACTGGGGGGGAACCCGGAAGGAGAGGGGGTCGGCCGGGTCGGACTGGTGGTTCGGCGCGTGGTATTGTACTCCTTTCCTTTGCTGTTTTCTCTTATCATTGTTGTCGTTGGTGGTAGCAGTGGTGATTCGTATTATACCTTAGTTACTAAACTGTTCTTATCTCAACCCGTGGGAGTTGCATTCTTTCTGATTCTCCTCTCCGTCCCTCCAGGAGCAGGGGGAGGGCAAGAAAGGGGGGGGAGTGGGTAACAAGCTGTCTGGCTGTGGGTTAAACCACGACAGTATTTTTTGGCGCCCAACGTGGG